>NC_083284.1:241262-303762 GCF_963506605.1 Zootoca vivipara
ATTTTATAAAAGGATGCCATATTTCAACAAAGTGGTCTACATCATTTGTATTAGTAATCTCCTTGTTAATTTTCCTGATACAGCAATGGCCTGTGCATTCTGGACGCATTTTGATCTGGTTTCAGAGCTTCTGCTCCTACCTGACAGTCCAGTTCCATAAGTCCGTTCTCAGAGGCCGTTGCTTTTTTAAAAAAAATGGTACCAAGACATCAGTAATGGATCATGATGGTCGATATTGGAAGATAGCATTTGACAACTGACATGTGACTGATGGCTTGATTACATCATTTTTAACACACACACCGCTTATGGCATTGTAAAATACTATAAGGCAATACTTCTAAAGAGTATGACATAATCTACAAATTCTAGAAGCATCAATATAAACACCACCCTATAGCTTGAGTTTACCTTTACCTTTACCTTTACAGCTTGAGAAGGAGGTTGCTGTCAGTGGAAGAGCAGACCCACCTCAGCCCTTTCCGAAAGCCTTTCTGAAGAGCCACGAGGCAGGTCTTCGGTCTTCTCTTGGAAGACTCTTGGAAGATTAGTTCAGAGTCGTGCTGCCAAAACTGGGAAGCCCTCACACACACACACACCCCTCTCTTTCCACAGCAGGACTGATAACAACCTTTATCCATTTGAATAAAAAAAGTTTTGGCATAAAATTTCACATCCAAAACTTGAAAGGCACAACGAGAGATTACGGCGAATGGCAAGGATTTTTTTTGGGGGGGGGGGGGGTATTCATTTCCAGTCTGTCAATATCCTTAAAACAAATAAAATAAAACTTTTTAAATGTTTCCCAATTCTCGCTCGCAGGCCGTTTTCTGTGCAGCCGGAGTTGCCTTGCCCGCTTTGACGGAACGCGCTCCCGGTTTTCTCAACGGCGGCTCCAGTTTTCTGAACGAGCTCGGCGGCCAGCCTTACCTGAAACGGGGAGGGGGGGGGTCCGCTTCTGTCTGCCCTTTTGGGCGTCTCCTTCTTCCCACTGAGGCTCAACTTGCGCGTATATTCGTAAGCCAAGCCAAGTTTGTGCGGCCTCCTCTTGCGCAAAGGGGCTGCTTCCACCAGCCGGGAGCGCGGGACTAAAGCGGCGAGGGAGGGACGGGAAAGGGCGAGTCGCCAAGGGCCACCAACCCGGGCGGGGCTTTGGCACTCGGTGTGCCTCTGACTGGAGGCAGCGCCTCCGCGCAGGATCAGGGCCCGGCACTGACTGAGCGGCGGCTGACGCGGCCTGACGGAAATGTGAACTGTGTCTGAAATCCATCTCGGACGGCGGAGGACCCTCTGGGTCTGGGAGGCGAGATCTGCTGAAATTATGTTGAGTGTCACATAAAATGCTATATTTTAGTTGTATATTTGTTCAAGTGCTTTAGGCGTGTAGCCGGTATTTTTCCAAAGGGACCCCACTAAGGTGTGATGATAGGCTACCTTGTGACCAAGTTACCGGGGGCTTGGATCACGAGTTAAATCACAAGGCAGCGGTGAGAGGAGCTGAAACCTGAGGATGTTTGTCGGTGTTGTATATATATCCAAATAAAGCTGCTTACATCACGCGGACACACGCAGAATTGCACGTAGCCCTTGGTCTTTGGGTGTTGGCCGGGTGCGCGCAGGAGGAAGAAGGAGACGTCGTATTTTGATTTTTAGCTGGAAAGTTTTTTTTTTAGTAAAATAAGTTTAAAGGCTCACCGGGGGACCAGTGGAAGAAAGTTTTAAATTGAAAATAATGTATCTTGTTATTTTGTCACATTGGAAACTGACTTCTGCAACTAAACGTTTGAAAATTTATTTCTAATGTTGAATTTTTATTATTATTTCTGCGTAAAAATCAGATCAGCTCTTCAGGTGTTGCAATATCTAACAAGATTCAGCTCTTATCTTCTAGAAACAAGTTTCTAGACTAGTTATTATTTGTCCTCCCACCCCAGCTGACAAAAGCATTTTATTATGTTTAGTAGGGGTGTGTGTGTGTGTGTGTGTGTGTGTGTGTGTGTGTGTGTGTGTGTGTGTGTGTGTGTGTGTGTTTTCACTACCCCAAAGCAAGTATCCAAAAACAAAACAAATAAGTGACCCTCAGGGTCCCTTGCAACTCTACAGTTCTATGAAATGAACTCTCTTCAGAGATAAATCCAAACTAAGGCTCACATTCTATAGTACTGTATATTGATTTTGGTAATATATCGATTAATCTTAGATCACCCTTGCACACACCTGAAATGATGATGATGATGATGATGATAATAATAATAACAATAATAATAATTCTATACTGCCCTTTATTCAAAGATCACATATAATAAATGTTTATGTATAATATGCCTATATAATATACGGCATGTATAATAAAATATAGAATATAAATAAAAGCCACATTTCATTCTGAAACAAGAAGCCCACTGTTTTCTTGATGTCTTGCTGATAAATGGTTCCTCCCTTTAAGCGGAGCGAATGGTCGCTTTTATTTAAATGTATACAGCATTTTAAAAATCTGCCGCCTGGCCCTGTTTGATCCGGCAGCTTTTAGTCGATCATAATTGTAATACAGTATATTCATCTCGCTCATGAATCGGTTTGATGTGAAAAACAGGGAGGCAATTATGCTGGAAGGATCCAGAGGTTTTCGGAGCATCGATTATACAAATGTTCTACTGTATTTAATATCCGCCCTCTTCTGCCCGCGTGAAGGGTGCCCTGTGGGGTTGTGCCCCTCTGCCCGCTCTCCCGCCAGCAAAGTGCCCCACGCGGCGGGGAAGGGCCCCGATTCTGAAAGGCACACTTCATTTAAGGCTCAGACATGTGTTTAGTCTCCCGAATTCGTGGGAACGAGCTTTATTCAGTTGGAAGCTCGGAGGGAGCTGGAGAGGAACCTTATTACGCGCGATCTAGTTCAGTTCCACTTACTATTCCCTGCAAAATGGAATCTGTTTCTTTAGATGGCACTTGCCCTTCTGCAAAATCATGACCAACAGCAAAGGATGATGTCCCTGTTTCCTCTCTAGCTGACTAGGCTGGACGCATTTCTGTGTTTTAGGGCGTTTAGGCGTCGCATCCGGCGCGTAGTTTCTCCCGCCCGGTCTCCAGCGAGGCCCGCGGCTTATTAAAGCGTTTGAGCCCACGGTCTCGCCTCGGGAAAACAGCGACTTTGCAAAGGTGACAGCGTCGAATGCCATTGGCCCCGATTGCGCGTCAATTTACCAGTTTAGGGCACCTGTACTCGGCCTGTACCTCGACGACCTGTTGTCTCCGCCTTCCCGCTTCTTCTCCAGTGTAAAAGGGGAGGACAATGGTCACTTGGGCTGGTAGGGGGGCTGTCGGGAGTGTGGCGGTGCAAGTCAGATTGCACTGAAGGCGAAACAAATAATAATAATAATAATAATAATAATAATAATAATAATAATATTAATTCCTTCCAGTAGCACCTTAGAGACCAACTAAGTTTGTCATAGGTATGAGCTTTCGTGTGCATGATGCACACTTCTTCAGATGCGGCTGTTTCTGCATGGGAAGGAGAGGAGAGAACGAAAGGCCTCCAGGTTTCCTAGACAGTCCCTGACCCCAAGGTCATTTAGCCCAACCGCCTGCTATACTGTATATAAGGGTCTGGGGACTTCTATTTCAGTGTATCTGAAGAAGTGTGCATGCACACGAAAGCTCATACCAGTGACAAACTTAGTTGGTCTCTAAGGTGCTACTGGGGGGAAGGGAATATTTTATTTTATTTTTTGTTTCGACCACGCCAGACCAACCCGGCTACCTACCTGTAATCAGAGTCTCCAAGAATGATATCAAGGGTCAAGGGCGCACCCCCAACAGGGTATTATATTAAGGTCAACTTCAGCTCTGGATGGGTGCGTAGCGAGGAGGGGGCTGAGGGGGCTCGGCTGCAGAAATGGCCTGTAGATTCATTGGCAAAGGAAGAACCTGTCCCGGTTGGCGCTGAATTCCTCCCGGCTGCCGCGACTTTCTCTCTCCGTCGCTCTTTCGCCACTTCTGCCGAGTGTGACACTTGCGCGCGCGCGCCCTTCGCCCCCAGCCTGTCCTCCTCCGCCGCCGCTGATCAGGTTTGCCCGCCTGAGCGAGACCAGAGAGATTGAATCCCTCGCAGGTTCTCACGAAGGCCAGAAGAGAACTTCTGTGCTGGGTGGGTGTTGCGCGTCTTGTGCGGGAGAGCGCCGGAGAGAAGCACCGGGACGCGGAAATCCAAGCAGCGAGTCAAGGCTAGTCCTCAGGCGCAGGTTGCCGCCACAGCACTTTAGGAAAACCCCCAAAGCCAAAGCCTTCATTTAGTTAGGGGAAATATTGTGTTTGTTTTTAGGAGATGTATTCTGTGTTTTTATATTGTAACCATCCTGTGATCTTATGATACGAATAATAACAATAATAATAATAATAATAATAATAATAATAATTTGACTGATGCCAACAAATTCTGATTACATTTATAAACCACATAATTTTCCTCCAAGGATATCAAGTTGGTGTGCATGGCTCAACCCCCCCCCCCATTTAATCCTCACGACAACCCTGCGAGGTAGGTAGGTTAGGCTGAGAAATGGCGACTGGCCTCGAAGCTTCGTGGCTAAGCGAGGGTTCAGTAGCCTGCACGACTCTAACCATTGCACTACATGGGGGTTTCTCTCTTTATTAGGGCCAAGCAAAACCTCCCCACTTTCGGGTTCCTCTTCTTCTGGCCTGAAAATGGGAGGATATCCGAAGGGACTAAGGTGACAGGTGAACGCAAGAACCCAGGCGGCCATAGCTCGAATCTGATTCTGCCAGGGGGTTCCTGGAGGCCATCCATTCGGACCCTCACCCCAAGGCAACTTCATCCTGAAAGGCGCTTCTTCCGACTGCATTCCACAGGCTGGGGGCGAAGTGTCCTTCGAAGGACCCCGAGGGGCAGCGCCCCGATTCCCCCCCTTATTTCACGTCTTTGGGCGAGGGAGGGGGCGCCCACCTGCGGCAGCTGCTGGCAGCCCTGCCAACGAGCCGCACCCCGAGCGCGCCGCGGCCTGCCTGGCCATCTCCTCGGCCCCCACCCACTTCCTTGGCTCCCGCAGGGCAAGCGCGGAACAGCCGCCCGGCCCCCTCATCTCTCGGCTGGGTTAATTCTGGGCTAATTGGATTGCGGCGGCCGCAGATTGCATTAGGCCGGCCGTGCGCTGGGTCCTTGCGCTCCCGGGGGAGCGGCTGGCGCCTCCTGCCTCAATCAGACACGTCGTAACCGCATGAAGCGCTCCTCGGACCCCCCCGCCTTCCAGGCGGCAACCGGGGGCCCTGCCCGGCCTCCTCCCCAGCACAGGAAGCCGAAGAGCAGCTCGCGGGGACCGACGGAGGCCACCACCACCACCCTCCCAGCCTGGCCCATTCACCTCCCGGCCACCCCCTCCATGCCATGCAGCTGCCGGCCTTCCGCCGACACCGGTTCCCTCTTCAGCAAATTAAGGAGGCCTGGTTGGGAGGGGAGAGGAAAAAGGGGGTGAACTTCGAGGGCAGGGCAAAGGGGGCAGCTGGGCTGGCAAGAAAGGGGGCAGCGGGCTTCTCTCTCTACTGGGGCATGGCTGCGTTGGACTTTAGCAGAGCAGCTGGCCTTCCCAGGGAGATAATCTCCCTTGAGGGGGCAGCAGCAGGGAGGGGGCAGAAGCAAAAGCCCCCGCCCCCACCCACCAAAACATTCACCCTGGAGGGGCAGAGAGGCTGAAAGGTGAAGGCTGCCTAAGTATATTTGGGGGGGGGCACCATCAGCATCCCCACCCAACTTTGAGCACAGTAATACTCAAAGCAACTGAGTACTGCAGTTGCTGGATCAGGCCCATCTAGGCCAGCGCCTCTCCCCTGGTCAAACAGATGACTCTTTCGGGAAACCTGCACAACCTCGATGTGGGGTGGATTTGAATGGGTAGGAGAGGGTATATTAACTGCAATTTACCCTTCCAGGCACCCACTGTGTGCGCTTGTTAGGGCAAAATTCTGGGTGCGAGAATGCTCAGCCACCCAGCTCATCAGGCAAGGGCCTGTGGTCGTTGCGGAGTATAAAAGGAAGGAGTCCAGCCATGATCCGGAGCAAACAGCAAGGTTTATTACTGCGCAGCAGGTTCAATGCCAGACTGAACACCGTGAACAGGGCTGCAGGAACTTTTAAAACTTCCCACCACCATCCCATAATGCACATCGAAAGCATCATACATACATCACTTGTGACAGGGTAAAACGTCAGAAAAGGGGAAGGTGCAAGGGGCATTAGCATACAGGTAAACAGGAGGTAAGCAGGATTAGCATAAGGATGTCCCAGGACATTGTTAAGCAAGTACCAGTAAGTATCTGGGAAGGGATCCTTGAGTATCTGGTGGGGGAAACAATGGGTCCAGTTGTGTGTATTGCCTCTGGCTTCGGAGGGTTGGGAATGGCAGGAGATGGTACCTGAATGGATTATGGATATGCAGAGGAGCACCACCCTGGCTACCTGACCTCTTGCTTAAGGGATTATGGCTGTTCCCTGCATCCCTGAGAGCCCTTGGCCAGAGTCGCAAAAAGGAGGTTTCATTTAGAAATAAAGATACACTGTATTCATTCATAAAGAAATATGGTTACATAGAGTCTCAGGCAACAGAGAAAGGGTAGGAAAGGGAGCCTTTATTACTCAGGGCTTGATCTTGAGGGGTTCGTGTTGGTGCGATACTAGAGTGGTGTTGTAGGATCAAATGGGGTCCCCTTGAGGGCATTAGTGCCAATCTTGATTCCCAAATGAAGCCTCGTTTGGGTGCCCCCCCCCCATAAAATTCCCTAACACGCTGAATTTCCAAATCCCATCCTTGGCAGCAGAATTAAAAGCATAAGGATTAGGCCGTGCTGTAGAACTTTGTTTTAAGCAAGTCCAGCTTTGAAGACATCTGGCTCTTCTTTTCTTGAAAGAATCAGACAACAACCTGGGAAGTAAGTTTAAAACATGATTTACTTACTTTATAGTTACAGGTAGGTAGCCGTGTTGGTCTGCCGTGGTTGAAACAAAATAAAAAAAATTCCTTCCAGTAGCACCTTAGAGACCAACTAAGTTTGTCATTGGTATGAGCTTTCGTGTGCATGCACACTGCTTCAGATATGCTCATACCAATCAATGACAAACTTAGTTGGTCTCTAAGGTGCTACTGGAAGGAATTTTTTTATTTTGTTTTTACTTACTTTATAATCATGCATAGTTCACAGCAATAGCAGCAGTCAAAACCTTTGCAGGCAAGATACATTTGCAAGTATCTCCAAGCATCTGCCTGATGCAAGCAAGGACAAGTCTGCCAGCATGGCTGCTCACAGGAAGAGAGAGAGAGGAACAGGAAGTACTATATGCTCCTGGGGGAAATGACATCACACAGAGCCCTATCTACCAATTACGTTTTCTACGGTCTAAGTATTTGCCTATCACCAATACAGCTCTGTGGACTCAGGATCCCTTCCAACTTAAATTCTATTCTATGCCTTATGCACAACCTTACCCCAGTTACATACACACTTGCACGCTATGATCCATTCCACCTCCCTGCCCCCTGAGCAGACCCTCCTTCTCCACCTCCACTGTGGGATGCAAAGGGTTAAGTGCAGTCAAGTCACAACAATCCCTAGATAGTCCACTTGGAGGACTGAGGAGGAGGATATGACTAAGCGTAGTTTCCTCTTCCTTCACATGCAAATGAGTTGAGGAAGTGGCAGATAAATCCTGAAGGAAACAGCCATTTCCCCTCTCTTGGACCAGACCTCTTGGACTACACACATCTTAGTGAGTCTCTCCCTCAAGGCCTCCAGCCTAGAGAGAGAGATGAGATGGAGTCTCACTTCTTATAAGTGAACTTCACAATGTATATATTACCTTTTAACTAAGCAAGTCTACCTCTTGAGTGTGCTGTACCTCGAGATGCTTGTAAGTAAACATCTTTTATACTTTTAAGAGCATTGTGTTGTGTCTTTTCTTTTAAGAGGGAAAAAGGGGAAATACCAGGAAAATACACTTTATTTTAGTGGCTTAAATCAAGCCTGCGCAAACGTTCTTCTGCTGTGTATTTTGCAAAAGGGGAATGTTTTACTCTGCTAAAGTTTTGTGCTTGCTAGCGCAAGCGGGGATAGGATATATTAAACAATATCTCCTCATCCACATTCCTGAACATTCCCACATAGGGTTATTGCGGCCCAGAGTTGCGTATTTTGTGTATTTTTGAAGGATTGATTTGGATTGTGATTTTGAACTCTGTAGGATTTTTCCAGTTAGGATTTCCTGGTTGAGCACATGGTCTCTTTGTTCTGCAGTGTGCTTGGGGGATTAACTACCCCTCCCCTCCCTCAGAGTTTACAGCACTGAGAAAGCTCAGAGGTAGTGAAGATATTTTTGAGATTTTGAATTTGATTTTTGAAAGATTTTTGAATTTTGGAAATTTTTGAAGTTTTAAGATGGCAAGCTCCAGTTTTGATAGTGAGGCAAGACCAAGTTTTATGCTGCTGGATGACAATAATTTTGTGCAGTGGAAGCAGCGCGTTTTAGTTTATCTTGCTGCTAGGCGTGTTCTGCAGGCCATTAAGGAAGAAAAGCCTACAGGAACCGATGCAGAAGCTTTAGCTAAGATAGAAGCTTGGAGTATTAAAAATGATGAAGCCAAGCACATAATTTTGAGCAGTTTGAGGAATGAGCATCTATCAATGATAAATTTTGAAGATGATGCATCTAAGATCCTAGAGGACATTGAACGCATTTATGCACAATCTACAGAGAGTTCCTATAGATACTTGTTGGATAAGTTACTCAAGTTGAAGATGAATTCTAGAGAAGAGTTTACAGAGCATTTTAAGAATTTTTCTGAGATTGTTCAAAGAATTGCCCTTACTCCCAGAGCCTTTGATGATGTGACTAAAGTAACGTTTATGCTTGCATCATTGGGACCTACGTTTGCTCCATTTAAAAGTATAATGGATCACACAAAGGATTTAACTTTTAATGAGCTTATCAACCATTTAAGAGAGGAATGCAGAGATAGCCTTGATTCTCAAGAAAGGAATCCAAGGAGGAAGGATAGCAGCTATGCATCCAAGCATTTTGGAAAGTCCAGACAGACATCTAGAGAAATAATTTGTTTTAAATGCAATGGGAAAAACCACATAGCAAGGAACTGCAAGAGTCAAAATGGGGATAAAGTTGAATCCCACCCCTCAAAACCACAAGGTGTTAAGAAGGGGAGTCATGAGCAAACCATGTTGATGCAGGAGAGGAGTTTAGCTGTCCAGGATTGTGAAAATAAGCGCAATAAGTGGATTCTTGACAGTGGAGCGAGTTCTCATTTCTGTTATGAAAAGGAGTATTTTAATGAGATTAATGGGGATGAAACCTCTGAAATTGAGATTGCTGATGGCAACATTGTAAAGGCAATTGGTTCAGGAACTGTGAATTTGAAATTCAACGTAGATCATGAAACAATTAATACTAAGATAACTGAAGTTAAGTTTGCACCAAAGCTTAATTGCAACTTACTCAGCGTGTCCAGTTTGGACAGGAAAGGTTTTAAAATTACATTTGAAAAAGGACAATGTATTGTGACTAAGCATGATGAAGTTTATGTTCAAGGCACACTAAAGGATGGTGTATATGAGCTTAATGTTTCAGAGAACCAGCAGAACCAGTCTGCAAAGGTGGCGCAACCAAGTCAAAAGGACGAAGGAAGTCTGGAACTCTGGCACAAGAGACTTGGACACAGAGACACCAACGTTATTCTGGAACTACAGAAAGGTGATCTTGTGAGAGGTCTGCAGGTAAAGCAAAGCAACACAAATACACCAACATCAAAATGTATAACTTGTGTTAGTGAGAAAGCAACTAAACCTTCTTTCCCACGTTGTGCAGAGAAGAGAAGCACTAAAGTATTGGACATTGTCCATACAGATCTATGTGGACCAATGAATGTGTCTTCTCTAGGAGGTAATAAATATATTTTGATATTTTTGGACGATTTCTCGAGATTCTGCGTAGCCTACTTTATCAAGGAGAAGAGTGAGACAGTGGAATTGTTCAGGGACTATCTTAACATGGTCAAGAACAAGTTCCAGCGAGCCCCTTCCATTTTAATGTCCGATAATGGTGGGGAATTTTGTTCACATGAGATGCAGGCCGTCATGGCTAGAGAAGGCATATCACACGTGACCACAGTTGCCTACACACCCCAACAAAACTCAATTGCAGAGAGGAAATTTAGATCCATTTTGGAAATGACAAGGTGCATGCTAAAGGAAGCTAACTTGTCACACAGGCTGTGGGGTGAAGCGGCTCGTTGCTCAGTCTATCTTCAGAACAGACTGCCCACAAAAGGCGCAGAGCGCACACCATTTGAACTTTGGCATGGAAAAGCCCCAAATTTGTCACATATACGTGTATTTGGAAGTTTGTGCTACTATCATGTGCCCAAGGAGCACAGACACAAACTTGATTCCAGAGCGAAGGCAGGGATCCTAGTTGGGTACGCTTCTGGAGGAAAAGGATATAGAGTCTTGGATCCGCAAACTGGCAAGACAAGTTCGCAGCATGTAATTTACTTCGATGAGCAAGGCAAAGTTGATACAAAGGACACTGCCATTGATTGTTCCAAGGAGCCACAGGATGAGGAATTTGTGATTTTTCCTTTTGAACCAATACAAAGTACTAATCCAACTTCTAGTGTCGTAGCACCCCCTATAGGTGACACCCGAGAAGACGTGGAGGTCCAGGCCCCTGGCAGCACCAGAGACGAAGATGATGACGAGCAGCTGTATGGGGATATGCCACTGCTGGAGGAGGATGAGGAAGCTGATGCGGTCGAAAGACCAGAGGTCAGACGCTCATCCAGAACCAACAGAGGTGTTCCACCATTACGGCTGTCCTACCTTACAAGGTCGGCGTCTCCACAGGAACCTTCCAAATGGGAAGAGATAGAGAGGATGCCACCAGATGAAGCCAGTCTCTGGAGGAAAGCTGCTCAGGAGGAGATAGATGCACTTCATCGGAACAGGACCTGGACACTCACAGAACTACCTCCTGGTAAGGAAGCAATTGGAAGTAAATGGGTGTTCAAGGTTAAAAAGGGTTCAGAAGGGGAGGTGCAACGCTACAAAGCTAGGCTTGTGGCACAAGGTTTTTCCCAGAAGTATGGAGAGGATTACGATCAAGTGTTTGCACCGACAGTTCGATACAGCAGTGTCAGACTACTTTTAAGTATTGCAGCATCTAAGCAAATGTCAGTTTACCATATTGACATTGCGACAGCCTTTCTTCACGGCGAAATTTCTGAGCAGATTTATATGAAGCAGCCCAAAGGTTTCATTAAACCAAATGAGGCACATCTAGTGTGCAAGCTGCAGAAAGGACTTTATGGTTTGAAGCAAGCAGCGAGGGCTTGGAACCAGAAACTCCATGAGATGCTGGTGCAGCTTGGGTACAAGCAAGGGACTGCTGATAAGTGCTTGTACACCAAACAAAGGAATGGACAGTTTTCGTACATTTTAGCCTTTGTTGACGACCTTTTAATTTCTACGTCAAATGAGAAAGACTATAAAGACATAGTCAAACACCTCAACAGGGAAGTAGAGGTCAAGGAACTTGGAAAAGTGAAATACTACTTGGGAATTCAAGTTGAGAGAGAAGAGGATGGATCGTTCTTACTCAGCCAAAGGCAAAAGATAACTGAACTGATTGAAAGCATGCAGATGCAGGACGCACACCCAGTTGCGACACCGATGGCCACAGACTTCTTGAAGAATCAACAAGGTTCGAAGTTGCTGCCAAACAACACGCAATACAGGTCAGCGATTGGCAAACTTTTGTATTTGGTTACCACATGCAGACCTGACCTGGCAAGTGCAGTGGGGATCCTAAGTAGGAAAGTAAGTTGTCCCACTGAGCATGATTGGGCTGGAGTTAAGAGGGTTGTTCGTTATCTAAAGGGAACCATGGACTGTAAATTAAAACTGCCAGCTGTCAGAGACCCTAAACTGCTTGGGTACACTGATGCGGATTGGGCTGGGGACAATAAGGATTATAAATCCACAAGTGGCTATGTTTTTATGTATGGGGACGGAGCTATTGCATGGGGCAGCTATAAACAGAAATGTGTAGCTTTATCGTCCACAGAATCTGAGTACATTGCGGCTTCGGAAGCTTGCAGAGAGATCCCCTGGCTGGATCAGCTCCTGAAGGACTTTGGCGTGCCAAGAACGGGACCTGTCAGCTTGATGGAGGACAATCAGAGCAGTATGAAGCTGACACAAAGTGAAAAGTTCCTTGCACGCACCAAACACATTGGGGTCAGGTACCACTACATACGCCAGGTGATCGAGGATGGACTTGTTGAAATGTGTTACTGCAACACTGACCAGATGACTGCAGATGTCCTAACAAAGCCCCTGCCAAGAGAGAAGTTCCAGGATCTTCGTGGCAAGCTGGGACTCTTGGGTGGTTGATTAAAGTTATTTATGTATGTTTTTGTGTATGTTGTGAATTGCCTGAGAAGGGGTTTGTGGGATGCAAAGGGTTAAGTGCAGTCAAGTCACAACAATCCCTAGATAGTCCACTTGGAGGACTGAGGAGGAGGATATGACTAAGCGTAGTTTCCTCTTCCTTCACATGCAAATGAGTTGAGGAAGTGGCAGATAAATCCTGAAGGAAACAGCCATTTCCCCTCTCTTGGACCAGACCTCTTGGACTACACACATCTTAGTGAGTCTCTCCCTCAAGGCCTCCAGCCTAGAGAGAGAGATGAGATGGAGTCTCACTTCTTATAAGTGAACTTCACAATGTATATATTACCTTTTAACTAAGCAAGTCTACCTCTTGAGTGTGCTGTACCTCGAGATGCTTGTAAGTAAACATCTTTTATACTTTTAAGAGCATTGTGTTGTGTCTTTTCTTTTAAGAGGGAAAAAGGGGAAATACCAGGAAAATACACTTTATTTTAGTGGCTTAAATCAAGCCTGCGCAAACGTTCTTCTGCTGTGTATTTTGCAAAAGGGGAATGTTTTACTCTGCTAAAGTTTTGTGCTTGCTAGCGCAAGCGGGGATAGGATATATTAAACAATATCTCCTCATCCACATTCCTGAACATTCCCACACACTGTCCTCGGCTTAAGGTGAGGCACCACTACTGCCTCATGGTCTTATTTCCCCACCAGTGGTCCTTGCTGCCATGGGCGTAGGCGGGGGGGGGGGCAGAGGGGCAGCTGAGTCAACTAAATCAATCAAAATACTTAACTGAGGTTCTGCACCCCCCAACAGAAATCCTGCCTACACCCATGCTTGATGCCCTTTCTCCACAGACAGAATCCAGATTCATGCTTGCACAGTGACATTATGTGGGATGTAACATCACGTAAACCAGGGGTCAGCAAACTTTTTCAGCAGGGGGCCGGTCCACTGTCCCTCAGACCTTGTGGGGGGCCGGACTATATTTTGGAAAAAAATATGAACAATTTCCTATGCCCCACAAATAACCCAGAGATGCATATTAAATAAAAGGACACATTCTACCTACTCATGTAAAAACATGCTGATTCCCGGACCGTCCGTGGGCCAGATTTAGAAGGCGATTGGGCCGCATCTATATTTTGGAAAAAAATATGAACAATTTCCTATGCCCCACAAATAACCCAGAGATGCATATTAAATAAAAGGACACATTCTACTCATGTAAAAACATGCTGATTCCCGGACCGTCCGTGGGCCAGATTTAGAAGGCGATTGGGCCGCATCTGGCCCCGGGCCTTAGTTTGGGGACCCTGACGTAAACAGACAAATACAACACTTCCTGTTTGCCCAGAGTGGACTTGCAGGGGGATGTTACTCCAGCCAGGAGGACTTCCTGTCATACCTGGTCTGGAGCATCCTCCCCCTGCATGTGACCCTGGCAGTCCCTATATAAGGACTGATCACGCCGCCATCTTCCCTTTTCCCCTTTTCCGCCTTATTCTTGATGCCTTTTGCTGTCTGCTGACTCTCAGCCAGCAACACAGGGGCTCACCCCTCACAGAGGATGAACCCACACTTTTCTCTGTAACTAAATAAAAAAATTCCTTCAGTAGTACCTTAAAGACCAACTAAGTTTTTATTCTGGTATGAGCTTTCGTGTGCATGCACACTTCATCAGATACACTGAAACAGAAGTCACCAGACCCTTATGTATATTCAGAGGGTGGGTGGGTGGGTGGGAATGGGTGATGGGCTGATAGGAGTGGTAAACCTGTTGATGACTGTTAACGACTGTTAATGACTGCAATTGGTCTTGCGGGGGGGGGAGCAAGGGCTGAGGTGTTAAGGAAAGTTGATCATGTATAATGAGATAAGAATCCTATGTCTCTGTTCATTCCAGGTGGCTCCATGGTTTTCAGCTTGCTAATGAGTTGCAATTCAGCAGCTTCTCTTTCTAGTCTGTTTCTGAATTTTTTCTGTAATAAAACAGCTGCTTTGAGATCTTAACTGTAACTACAAGATGAAGCCTGCCTTCAGAACCATAATGTGAACTGAATGTAAGTAAACCTTACTTCCCTGCCCACCTAGCAGTTCGAAAGCACATCAAAGTGCAAGTAGATAAATAGAGACCGCTCCAGCGGGAAGTGCTGGCCACATGACCCGGAAGCTGTCTGCGGACAAACGCCGGCTCCCTTGGCCTATAGAGCGAGATGAGCACCGCAACCCCAGAGTCAGACACGACTGGACCTGATGGTCAGGAGCCCCTTTACCTTCACCTTTAAACCTTATCATTAGTTTTAAAGAAGACTGTTGTGTCGTTAATGTTTTTAAGAGAGAACTAAAGGGGATTTACCAGGAACAATCCAATCTGGACAAGCCAGACTGGATCCTTTAACTCAAATGGTTCTAACGAATCCATCAACTTGCTTCCTGCTATGAACAAGGGAATGTGCTCTGCTACTCGCTCACTAGCGTGAGTGAGGAAGGATAATATTTAATCAATATATCCTCTCCTACTATCCTCAACATTCTCACATAGTGGTACCTCCCTCTACCTCCTGGATGTGGCCCATCTAATGCTACCTCCACAGATCAGGCTTGCCGTTCTTGCAGCTGCATCACGCTGCAGCCTCTGAGCCACTTTGCTACCAGCTGAAAATTTGATCTCCCCCCCCCCTCTGCCATATCCAGTCAATGACTTTCCAGCTGCTGATGTTTGTTTTTGGTTAATGATTGCTATGGGGCACGACTCCTTTCTTCTTCTTTTGCCCTGGTTCCTGAGGTCGTCCTTCAGCCTGAACCAATTCCTGATCATCCGGAAGGGATCAAATAGCAGCAGATCAAGCACACCTAACAGGGCCCGACTTTGCGGGTGACAAAAACATGGGTGAGGTATTACCTGGCTGTAAGGACCAGGAGACCCAAAGTGTCAAATGAATTGGAAGGAAGCTGCAGAAGCCGTTCAGCACCTTTGGTAAGGTAAGGGGCTGAGAGCAGGTTCACTTAATGGCAAGCGAAGATATTGCTCCGTGGCAACAATCTGGGGAGCCAGAGGAGCAGCGTGCTCATCCAACAGCAGCTGCCACTAAGAGGGAAGGACACTTGGGAAGTGACATTTTAGGGTTGCCTCTTGCTGTGCCCCAAGTGCTGTTCCTGAGACACTGGAATCATAGAATCATAGAATCCTAGAGTTGGAAGAGACCCCAAGGGCCATCCAGTCCAACCCCCTGCCAAGCAGGAAACACCATCAAAGCATTCTTGACATATGCCTGTCAAGCCTCTGCTTAAAGACCTCCAAGGAAAGAGACTCCACCACACTCCTTGGCAGCAAATTCCACTGCCGAACAGCTCTTACTGTCAGGAAGTTCTTCCTCATGTTGAGGTGGAATCTTCTTTCTTGAAGTTTGAATCCATTGCTCCGTGTCCGCTTCTCTGGAGCAGCAGAAAACAATATTTCTCCGTTCTCCATATGACATCCTTTTATATATTTGAACATGGCCATCATATCACCCCTTAACCTTCTCTTCTCCAGGCTAAACATACCCAGCTCCCTAAGCCGTTCCTCATAAGGCATCGTTTCCAGGCCCCTGACCATTTTGGTTGCCCTCTTCTGGACACGTTCCAGCTTGTCAGTATCCTTCTTGAACTGTGGTGCCCAGAACTGGACACAGTACTCCAGGGGAGGTCTGACCAGAGCAGAATACAGTGGTACTAGTACTTCCCTTGATCTAGATGCTATACTCCTATTGATGCAGCCCAGAATTGCATTGGCTTTTTTAGCAGCTGCATCACACTGCTGACTCATGTCAAGTTTGTGGTCTACCAAGACTCCGAGATCCTTGTCCCATGTAATGCTCTCAAGCCAGGTGTCTCCCATCCTGTATTTGTGCCTTTCATTTTTTTTGCCAAAGTGTAGTACCTTACATTTCTCCTTGTTAAAATTCATCTTGTTTGCTTTGGCCCAGTTGTCTAATCTATTAAGGTCATTTTGAAGTGTGATCCTGTCCTCTGGGGTATTAGCCACCCCTCCCAATTTGGTATCGTCTGCAAACTTGCTCAGGATGCCCTCAGGGGCACTCCAGCAGAAATAGTCTCCTTCTGAGTCCAAAACAAAAAGCTCTGCAAGGAGGGAGGGAGGGCAATTGTGATGTTCTGTTGCAGGTAAGTCTGAAGGGGGCATGAATAAGGAGCCTGACTGAGTAGCAAGGGAGCAGGATTCTGCCTCCACTCTTCAAAGGATTCAGTTTGCAGGTTAGCATAACCCAGAGCAGGCATCCCCAACCTTCGGCCCTCCAGGTGTTTTGGACTACAATCCCCATCATCCCCGACCACTGGTCCTGTTAGCTAGGGATCATGGGAGTTGTAGGCCAAAACATCTGGAGGGCTGCAGTTTGGGGATGCCTGACCCAGAGGCTTGCTCAATCAATCAATCAATCAATCAATTTGTATTCCTTTTAACACCTTTATGCATATTTTGTAAACTGCCTCGAGGTGTTCTACAACCAAGCAGTATATAAATTTTATGAAATAAATAAAATTATATAAACCAACTAAGAAGGAAAAGAAGAACGAAGAACCTCATGGCATGAGGGATCAAACAGAGGCAATGCAGAAATCATAACATATACATACATGTGTGTTTATGTGTGTATGTATTTCATAAACCCACCACTTGGCATCCTTCTGATCTCTTAAGGCAAAAGACACAAATCAGGACGGGGCCAGGGGGCCTTATTCTGCTTTAGACTCAATGACTGTCAACAGCCCCCCCCCCAATCAAAAGGCGCAAAGGATGTGAAATCTTTGTGAAATACTGTACGGTGGGGGGGGGCCTCTTCTGTTCTGTTCTGTTTGCAAAACCACTAAAATCAAACCACTGAGCTTATGATGCACAAACCACATTTCAGCCACTGGTGGATCCCTGTTTGCAACGGAGGGGGGGGAACACACACCATCTGCCAGGGCTGGCTGGCTGGCAGTGGGGGCGGCGATGGGGGAGCTCAGAGCTTCAGCAGAAAAGGAAAAGGGCTTTCCAAGTCCAGCCTCCAGCTCCAGATGACGAGAGCGGCTGCTGGGCAGCTTGGCTACCCTGAGGCTACCAGGCGTTTATGAGCGCAAGCTGGTGCCAAGCAAAATGACGCTGTGTCTGCAAGGGGTAGTGAAGGGGGGGAGGCTTGTGGGCTCACAAGATGAAGGCCAAATGCCTTGGGAGGGAGGGAGGGAGGGGAGCTAGAGAACGATTGTTGGAGGGGGTGGGAAGGGATCCCACGGGTCATCTAGTCCAGCCCCCTGCATTGCAGCAGGCCGGCAGGACTGGCCCAGTGCGTTTGGGAACCTGAGGCGAACCGCAGAGTGGCACACAGAGAAGAAGGGGTGAGTGAAGATCCACACCAGGAACAAGGCTGCTGTAGAGGGGGCATTGGGGGGGGGGTGAGGAGGCACATCTGGCCTGGCCTTGCACTCCTTGGAGGCAAGATCTGCTGCCCCTGTGGATCCTACCACCCGAGGCAGATTCCCCATCTTGCCTCATGGGTGGGCTAGCCATGGCCGCAGACAGCAGCTTCACGGGGGACCTTTACCAGATTTAAGAGGGCAGCCAGTTCCCTCCCCCACTCACTTATTTGGCCCACTTCTTGAGAGGAAAGTCTACATTCTCTCTCCCTCTCTAAACTGGTCTCCTTTCCTCGCACGGGGGGGGGGGGGGCGTTTAGATCTGCTGTGTAGCCCCCACTCCAGCCAGCTGTGTGCCTTCCTAGCCTCTGGGCAAGGCTAAGCCCATCTATCTCTGTGCGGGGGGGGGCTGCATCCCCCTCCCTGATGGATGAGCTGCCCGCACATTGACCTCAGCCCTGAGCCAGGAATCCAGGATCTCCACTTGTGTGGCAGCTACGAATGGTCAGCCCAGAGCCTTCTGCCAAGGGATGAGGCAGAAGGGGGCTCCTTCACCAGCACCAGCAGGGGGCCAGGGAAGACTCGGGGGGGGGCATAAATCCACACCCAGCCGGCATGCAGGCGAGGCTACTCCCCTGTCATAAGAACCCCTCAATACAGTGGTACCTTGGGTTACAAACACTTCGGGTTACAGCATGGGTAGGCAACCTTAGGCCCGTGGGCAGGATGCGGCCCAATCGCCTTCTCAATCTGGCCCGCGGACGGTCCAGTAATCAGCGTGTTTTTACATGAGTAGAATGTCTGCTTTTATTTAAAATGCATCTCTGGGTTATGCTGCAATGCACACTACGTGGGGCTCCCTTTGAAGGTGACCCGGAAACTACAATTAATCCAGAATGCAGCAGCTAGACTGGTGACTGGGAGCGGCCGCAGAGACCACATAACACCGGTCCTGAAAGACCTTCATTGGCTCCCAGTACGTTTCCGAGCATAATTCAAAGTGTTGGTGCTGACCTTTAAAGCCCTAAACGGCCTCGGTCCAGTATACCTGAAGGAGCGTCTCCACCCCCATCGTTCTGCCCGGACACTGAGGTCCAGCTCCGAGGGCCTTCTGGTGGTTCCCTCCCTGCAAGAAGCCAAGTTACAGGGAACCAGGCAGAGGGCCTTCTCAGTAGTGGCACCCACCCTGTGGAATGCCCTCCCACTAGAGGTCAAAGAGAACAACAATTACCAGACCTTTAGAAGGCATCACAAGGAAGCTTTTAATGTTTGATTTCTGTATTTTAATGTTTTGTTGGAAGCCGCCCAGAGTGGCTGGGGGAACCTGGCCAGATGGGCGGGGTATAAATAAATTATTATTATTATTATTATTATTATTATTATTATTATTATTATTATTTGTGGGGCATAGGAATTCATTCTTGCAAAAAATATATAGTCCAGCCCCCCCCCCCAAGGTCTGAGGGACAGTGGACCGGCCCCCTGCTGAAAAAGTTTGCTGGCCCCTGGGTTGCAGACTCCGCTAACCCGGAAGTAGTACCTCGGGTTAAGAACTTCACCTCAAGATGAGAACAGAAATTGCGCGGTGGCAGCAGCAGCAGCAGGAGGAGGCGCCATTAGCTAAAGTGGTACGTCTGGTTAAGAATGGTTTGAGGTTAAGAACGGACCTCCAGAACGGATTAAGTTCATAACCCGAGGTACCACTGTATATCTCTTCCATTTTTATACTAGCTTTTCTCCGAAGGACCTCTAGGTGGCACACTTAATCCACACCACAACCCTATGAGGTAGGCTGCTAGGGTGAGAGTGAGTGTCTGAGTTTCATGGATGAGGGGGGGGGGGATCTGAACCTTTGTCTCCCAGGTCCTAGTCCAGCACTCTCTAACCACACTGCTGGTCCCTCCTCAAAGTGACTGGTTTATAGGCCAAGCCAGGGTAAGGCCCTTCCGCTTTGGGGTATAAGCCTGGGCACAGACGCAAGCCAAGCGCTACACTGGGTCCCGTCTGAAAGCAGTAGCAGGCTCCAAGGAAATATTCCTTATTGGTCAAGTTATTGGTCATTGTCACTCAAATGGTGCATGTGTGTTGCATCATGTGATCAATTATGCAGGGTGGGGCTTACCTGCCACCCCCCATATTATATTCAAGTTGCCACCCCTGGTTGTTGTTGTTGTTGTTGTTGTTGTTGTTGTTGTTGTTGTTGTTGTTGTTATGAATTCCAGGCCTGCAGCTTCTTATTCCAGCTTCCCTTTGAAGGTGCAGCAACCGCCACATCAGAAGGATCATAGAATCATAGAATCGTAGAGTTGGAAGAGACCACAAGGGCCATCCAGTCCAACCCCCTGCCAAGCAGGAAACACCATCAAAGCATTCTTGACATATGCCTGTCAAGCCTCTGCTTAAAGACCTCCAAGGAAGGAGACTCCACCACACTCCTTGGTAGCAAATTCCACTGCCGAACAGCTCTTACTGTCAGGAAGTTCTTCCTAATGTTTAGGTGGAATCTTCTTTCTTGTAGTTTGAATCCGTTGCTCCGTGTCCGCTTCTCTGGAGCAGCAGAAAACAACCTTTCTCCCTCCTCTATACGGCATCCTTTCATATATTTGAACATGGCTATCATATCACCCCTTAACCTTCTCTTCTCCAGGCTAAACATACCCCAGGAGAGCCTGGGGAGAACCAGGGGCTGCAGGAACAAGGAACAGGCAGCCCTGCAGCAGCGCCAGCCTGGCTACGGGTAGCGATGCAGCGCCACCTCATGCCACTTGGGTGCCTTGCACTCAACACTGGCTCCAGAGGAGACCCCCTCCCTCCCCAGGTCCACCCCCCTGGTTGTAGGGCTGTGCATGGCCTGAACCAGGAAGGAAAGAAGGAAGGAAGGAACCTCGGACCAAGTCAGACTGCGGGCCCATATAATATTTGGCTGGCAGTGCCCTTCTGAGTTTCCTCCAAGCCACCCCCACCCGCCCCATTCCTCAAGTTCCCTTTTAAATTTTATGATTTACAGCATGTGGAAATTGTTTCCCTTTGGCTGTGCACTTTTTGATGTGTTTTATTAATGTTTATGACTTTTGTTATGTTTGTAATGGTGTAAATTACATTGTCATGTCGTGAGCTGCCTTGAGCATGGTTTCAGCTCTGGAAAGGCCGCATACAGATAAAATGATGATGATGATGATAAAATGGAGGGACTGATCCTGGAACTTTCCGCATACAAAGTGCCCAGCCACTAAGTCCTGAGCCATCCTCAGCGGAGGCAGCGAATGAAATCTGCATTCAGGAATTCTAATGCCAGTCCTCATACCAAAATATAAACTTAGTTGGTCTTTAAGGTGCTACTGAAGGAATTTTTTTATTTTGCTTCGACTCAGACCAACACGGCTACCTACCTGTAGCCTCCCATCAGATGTCAAAGAGGAAAACAACTACCAGACTTTTAGAAGACATCTGAAGGCAGCCCTGTTTAGGGAAGCGTTTAATGTTTAATAGATAATTGTGTTTTATTTTTCTGTTGGAAGCCGCCCAGAGTGGCTGGGGAAAAATTATTATTATTATTATTATTATTATTATTATTATTATTAACAACTATTTGACTTTTAGAAGACATTTGAAGGCAGCCCTGTTTAGGGAAGTTTTTAATGTTTGACCTTTTATCGTGTTTTTAATGTTCTGTTGAGAGCCACCCAGAGTGGCTGGGGAAACCCAGCCAGATGGGGCAGGGTCTAAATAATAAATGATGATGATGATGATGATGATGATGATGATGATGATGATGATGAAAGGCTGGGTATTTGCTGAGGTAGCAATAGAAGGAAGCATGCAAAGGGACCACCTCCATTCTCATTTTCTCTCTTTATTTCTTAAAATTTATACAC
Organism: Zootoca vivipara; assembly: GCF_963506605.1. NCBI lineage: Eukaryota > Metazoa > Chordata > Lepidosauria > Squamata > Lacertidae > Zootoca > Zootoca vivipara. The sequence goes on from NC_083284.1 coordinate 262,995, forward strand.
AACTGTTTTATTTTATTTTTATAAAAACCTCCTCCAAGTGGTTTCTTCCCTTCCAGTTTCATCACCAACTGCTTCCAAAGGGAAAATCCTGCCTTCCTGACCTCCCACTTTCCACAGCTCCACAGAGATATTTTCTGGGTGTTGGGCTTTGCTCTCTCCTGCCTGGCGCTGAAGCCAGGCGATGGGCACAGCCAGCTGAGCGGGCCCAAGCCAAGCTCCCCACCCCACCCCTCCCCACCCCACCCCCTGAAGCCCCTGGCCTCTCCTGGGCTGGGCTTCTTCCATCTGCAGCTGCTTAATGAGTTTCTTGGGGGCAGCCACAGACAGAAGACTGACAGGCGATCATTGGGATGGGCTTCTTAAGGGGGCCGCTAGGGGCCACAGGATTATTACCTGTCAGGCAGGCGGGTGTCAAGCCCAGCCGGGGGGGGGGGGGGCGATGTCAGCAAGAGAGGCTGCTGGGCATGGGAACTGCAGGGAAAGAAGGAGGCAGGAGAGGCTGCAGGACGTCATGGGGGGGGAGGTAGAAGCTCTAGGGGAGCCCCCACCACATTCAGCCCAAGGTAGAGGCTGGGAATGTGCGTGAAAAGTCAAAGTATTGTAGGTTGGAAGGGGCGTCCTGTGGGGTGTGAAACACAGAGCCAGCCGTCAAATACAACATTCCTGGAGTGGACACAAAAAGGGGGTGTCTGGACCAGCCAGTCGGAACTTCCTGTTTCCTCAACCTGTGACCAGAGGTGGGCGTGGCCTCACCTGTACAGGTAACAAAATAGGACAGGAGAGGCAGCCATCTCTCTCTCTCTGACGCCATTCGTCAAAGAAGCATCAGCCTGAGATGCTCTCTTGGCCAAGAAAGGACAAAGGAACTATCTTCTTATGGCAGGGGTTCCCAACAAAATTTTCTCGAGGACCCCTCATCGAGCCGCTATTGTGACAAGGACCCCCATTAATTCCTAATCCTAAAATTAAAAAGTGAGAGCCAAATTAAGAGTCTTTTTATATTTTATATTTATACGTTTTTTACAGTTCTTCCTCTTCATCTGTAGGCCTTTGTCGTTTTAACGGACCACTTTTTAACCAACGGTCCATTTTTAACTATGCGAACTGTAGCTTCCGCGGAAAACAACGCTTTGTTTACAAACACTACTGTTTTGCAAAGAGGCAGCGCGCGCCAGGGAGGAGGGAGGGGAATGGAGAAGACAGGGTACCTGCGCAGTAGCGCACAAATGAAGCCGACGCGCGCAAAGCATCTTGGGGAGGTGAGCGTTAGTAGAATGCGCGCGCTGCCTCTTTGCAAAACAGTAGTGTTTGTAAAGCACCACCTAACGGCATACAGCAGAACTACTGCCTCTATCTAATTCTAGTTTTGCGCTAGACTCTGCTCATGCAGGAAGCGGCCAAAACAAAAAATCTGTTATCATACGAAATATATTTAATATATTTTTTATTCTAATAGCATCTTGCGGACCCCTCTGGCATAGCTCACGGACCCCTGGGGGTCCCCGGACCACCTGTTGGGAACCACTGTTCTTATGGGATAGATTCTAGGTGTATATATTTTGTAACCTAAGTCTGCCTTCTGGGATCCATCTGTGAACAGGATGTGTGAGTAAACTATTTTATACCTTTATACAAGATTGTGTCATGTCTATTCTTAGAATAGAATCATAGAATCATAGAGTTGGAAGAGTCCACAAGGGCCATCCAGTCCAACCCCCTGCCAAGCAGGAAACACCATCAAAGCATTCTTGACATATGGCTGTCAAGCCTCTGCTTAAAGACCTCCAAAGAAGGAGACTCCACCACACTCCTTGGCAGCAAATTCCACTGCCGAACAGCTCTTACTGTCAGGAAGTTCTTCCTAATGTTTAAGTGGAATCTTCTTTCTTGTAGTTTGAATCCATTGCTCCGTGTCCGCTTCTCTGGAGCAGCAGTAAACAACCTTTCTCCCTCCTCTATATGACATCCTTTTATATATTTGAACATGGCTATCATATCCCCCCTTCACTTCTCCAGGCTAAACATACCCAGCTCCCTAAGCCGTTCCTCATAAGGCATCGTTTCCAGGCCTTTGACCATTTTGGTTGCCCTCTTCTGGACACGTTCCAGCTTGTCAGTATCCTTCTTGAACTGTGATGCCCAGAACTGGACACTGTACTTTTAGTATTACTGTCCATGGGATTTCACCCAGCGTTTCCCTAAGTTTTCTGAAGTTGGCTTTCTTAAAGTCTAGAATTTGGACCTTAGTATGCTTGGTTGTTCCTTTCCGCTGTATAATAAACTCCAGAAGAGCATGGTCACTCCCACCTAATGATCCTGCCACTTCTACCCCACTAACCAGGTCATCACTATTGGTTAGGACCAGATCTAAAATGGCTGATCCTCTTGTTGCTTCTCCCACTTTCTGGACAATGAAATTGTCTGCAAGGCCAGTGAGTAATCTGTCCGACCTTATGCTCTTGGCTGAGTTTGACATCCAACAAAGGTCAGGATAGTTGAAATCCCCCATTACTACTATCTCACTTCCTTTTGAATGCCTAGAATCATAGAATCGTAGAGTTGGAAGAGACCACAAGGGCCATCCAGTCCAACCCCCTGCCAAGCAGGAAACACCATCAAAGCATTCTTGACATATGCCTGTCAAGCCTCTGCTTAAAGACCTCCAAAGAAGGAGACTCCACCACACTCCTTGGCAGCAAATTCCACTGCCGAACAGCTCTTACTGTCAGGAAGTTCTTCCTAATGTTTAAGTGGAATCTTCTTTCTTGTAGTTTGAATCCATTGCTCTGTGTCCGCTTCTCTGGAGCAGCAGAAAACAACCTTTCTCCCTCCTCTATATGACATCCTTTTATATATTTGAACATGGCTATCATATCACCCCTTAACCTTCTCTTCTCCAGGCTAAACATACCCAGCTCCCTAAGCCATTCCTCATAAGGAACGGCTTAGGGAATAATTGGGAATTTTAATGAGGGAATAAAGGGGAATTACCAGGAGCAGTGTCGGAGCTTCATGCGGGGCTGGCACCCGATCTGAGGGCGGGGCGCGCCTCCCGGAGGGCCAGGGTGCACGTTCCGGGGTGTGGTGCACCTGCTGGAGGGGTGGGGCACGCATTTTGGGTGCGGGGTGGGCAGCCTCGATGGCGCCCCTGGGATGGCACTGTTCTGGGTGGCCCGCCCCGACCACCCCTATCTTCCTACGCCCCTGACCAGGAAACTTATTTTAGAGGCTTATACAAGCCTGGCAAAGACCTGCTGTGTAAGTTTAAAAGGGGAATGTTACTCTGCTAAATTGTACCGTAGAACTTGTTAACACAAGTTGGGAAGGATATAATTAAACAATATATCCTCTCCTGCCTCCCTGAACATTCCCACACGTCCAACCGCCTGCAATGCAGGAAGCGAAGCTGAAGTATCCATGAGCGAAGGGCACCCGACCTCTGTTTAAAAGCCTCCACCTTTTGAGGGAGTCCATTCTGCCGCAGAACACGTTTAGATAGAATTTCCTTTCTTGTCATTTGAATTTATTGATTTGAATCCTGCTGAAGTTAGTTAGTTAGTGGGTTAGTACAAAACCCTGAAACATGGACCGCTTATAAACGCCATCTCCAACTCCTAAAAAGATTCCATCAACGATCTCTCCAAAAAATCTTACACATCACTTCGGATAAGGAACCAGCAATCACGCTAAGGGTGGCCAAATTTTGCACGGCTGCCATAAAACTCAGGGAACAAGCTGTGCTATTACAAAGACTAAGGCCTCAGATGCAAACTCTAGATAATATTTTAGAGACTAAGACCTAAACCACATTTCTATTGGCTTTCATATTTGTATTGTTTAGTGTTATATTCGATTGTTAAAGGTAAAGGGACCCCCTTTTCATGCTAACCGGCAAGAATATGCATTTGTTAGGTTTGGCTGTTAATCTCCCACCTTCCCTGCCCGAGTGGAAGACGTTGGAAGAGAAAGGTGGACACAGGTCTTCCAAAAGGGGCAGGAGGCCGAGAGGACAGAAGAAGCCGGCTTGGGCTGGCCTGGATTCCTGGCCATTAGCACTCTGGGCAGAGGCCTCTGTGGGGAGCTTGGTGCAGGTGGAAGCAGGAGTGGGGGACCTGGGGGGGGCTGTGCAGACATTGCTGGACTACAGCTCCCATCATGCCAGGTCGCTGACCTGTAGCTCAGCTTGCACAGTAAGCTGAGAGTAGTAGAGAGGAGCCTCCAGTCTTCCTAGACCGTCCTTGTCCTCACCTATTGATCACCCTGGTTGTTAGGCTGATTCTCTCTCAGGGATGGTGACCTTATTTCATCCCTTGCCTCTCTCCTGCCCAGGCAATAAATGTAGCTTTCTTAATTTTTTGGAAGTTGGTGTCTCCGTCTAATTCAATCCCGGGTGCTTGTCCCCGCTATTCCATTCCTCGTTTCTCCTAGATATCATCTCTTCAGTTTTCTGGTTTATCTCCTTGGTGCCATCACCCTAAACACCTCCATCTCTGGTTCATCTCCTGGATTCCATTTCTACGTTTCTGTACCTTCTTTTATTTCCTGGAAGGTCACCTCTACTCTGGCTTACTTCCTCGATCCTCTACAGTTCTCGTCTCTGATTTGTCTCCCGGAAGTCACCATACACTTTTGTCTCTCTCTGGTTATTCTCTGGTTATGACGTCACCTCCCACCAATGTTGTTGGTGCGGCCATTAAAAGCATCTTTCACCCCTCGAACAAACAAAAAAGTGTGCTTGCTCAAGAGGGATCCAGTCTTCTGCTTCTGTTGGGCATATTAATGCTAAACACCAACAGGACCAATATTTAAAGCTAGAACCATCTGGAGGGCTACAGGTGTACCCTGCTATTTCGTGCAGTAAGGTAAAGGTAAAGGGACCCCTGACCATTAGGTCCAGTCGTGACCGACTCTGGGGTTGCGCACTCATCTCGCATTATTGGCCGAGGGAGCCGGCGTACAGCTACCAGGTCATGTGGCCAGCATGACAAAGCCGCTTCTGGCGAACCAGAGCAGCGCACGGAAACGCCGTTTACCTTCCCGCTGTAGCGGTTCCTATTTATCTACTTGCATTTTTGACGTGCTTTCGAACTGCTAGGTTGGCAGGAGCTGGGACCGAGCAACGGGAGCTCACCCCGTCACAGGGATTCGAACCGCCGACCTTCTGATCAGCAAGCCCTAGGCTCAGTGGTTTAACCACAGCGTTTGAATTAATTCAAACTTAATTCTATTGTGTTTAATGTTCGCTTAATACAGTATGTGAAGCTGGTCTGGGACCGTAATAAATGTCATTTCATTTCATTTCAACATGGAATAGAGCATTTAGGGTCGTCCTGAGCCCCATTACTGTGGAAAACGTCTCCTGTCTCAACCTTGAAGCACCTTCTGAAATCTTTTCTATGCTGCCAGGATTGTACAGACAATTAAGAAAACATCTTTCCACAATAGCTGATCTTGTCTGATTTTAAATTAGTATGTGATTTTTATTATACAGTATAGAGATATTATTGCAAACCACTTTGGTATTTTTTTAAAGATAGATACATTTTTTTACTCATAAACAATATTGAAGTGTTTGGCCATTTTAAATTTGGTGCTGTTTTTGTCTTCTGTTTTATGGTGCTTCCAATTGGCGCTTCCCCAGAAAGGCAGCCTAAAAAGATGGTAAATTAAATTTAAAAGATTTCCTCGGTGGTCTCCAGCAGCTCCATCTTCACATCGCCATCGAGGCTGAAGAGGAACATCCCCCCCCCAAGTGTTGCCAAGTTGGAGGACACTGGAGGCTGGCAAGAGGAGCCCCCCGTTTGGGGGAGAGGGGGGCAGCGAGACTCTGGCATTGTTGCTCTCCTACCCAAAGCGGAGGTGGGGAGGGAGAGGAGCAGCCTTCCCCAGGTTCAGTTGGGCCAGGGAGTGGGGAAGAGAGATGAGACAGGCCCCCTCCCCACGCCCCCCCCCCTGTGGCACTGCCAGCTCCCCTGCCTGGAGCCAGGCTAATGGAGATGATTTGATCAGGGCCGACTAATGCAAAGCAGGAGATCTGCCTGGCTGGCGGGGGGGGGCTCCTTAGCAGGAGACTAGCTAAGCGCTGCAATCCGGGTCTCAAGTGCCGCCTGGGGAGCCCCCAGCGAGGAGGAGGAGGGCAGAGAGAGAGAGAGAGAGAGAAGGCAGGCTTCAGCAATAGGGTGCCAAGGAGGAGCTGGGGCTTGTCATCTTCAAGCAGCTGCCAGCAGGGTGGTCACTAGGCAGGCACCACCTGCCAGGTGGGGCCTCGGCTTCCCCTGTGATGGCACCCACCACTCAATGCCATCCTTCCTCTTCAGGATAGCTCAGATGGTCGAGCATGAGACTCTACAGGGGGCGAGCAGGTGTGGAGGATTCCCTGCTCCTGAATGGGGTAACTGCTCCCAGGTGAGCAGCCTGGGAGTCATTTTGGACTCACAGCTGTCCATGGAATCATAGAATCCTAGAGTTGGAAGAGACCCCAAGGGCCATCCAGTCCAACCCCCTGCCAAACAGGAAACACCATCAAAGCATTCTTGACATATGCCTGTCAAGCCTCTGCTTAAAGACCTCCAAAGAAGGAGACTCCACCACACTCCTTGGGAGCAATTTCCACTGCCGAACAGCTCTTACTGTCAGGAAGTTCTTCCTAATGTTGAGGTGGAATCTTCTTTCTTGAAGTTTGAATCCATTGCTCCGTGTCCGCTTCTCTGGAGCAGCAGAAAACAATCTTTCTCCCTCCTCCATATGACATCCTTTTATATATTTGAACATGGCTATCATATCACCCCTTAACCTTCTCTTCTCCAGGCTAAACATACCCAGCTCCCTAAGCCGTTCCTCATAAGGCATCGTTTCCAGGCCTTTGACCATTTTGGTTGCCCTCCTCTGGACACGTTCCAGCTTGTCAGTATCCTTCTTGAACTGTGGTGCCCAGAACTGGACACAGTACTCCAGGTCAGGTCTGACCAGAGCATAATACAGTGGTACTATTACTTCCCTAGATCTAGATGCTATACTCCTATTGATGCAGCCCAGAATTGCATTGGCTTTTTTAGCTGCTGCATCACACTGTTGACTCATGTCAAGTTTGTGGTCTACCAAGACTCCTAGATCCTTTTCACATGTACTGCTCTCAAGCCAGTCACCCATCCATGGAGGCACAGGTCGAATCTGTGTCCAGGGCAGATGTCCACCAGCTCCATCTGGTACGCAGGCTGAGACCCTACCTGCCTGCAAACTGTCTCGCCAGAGTGGTACATGCTCTGGTTATCTCCCACTTGGACTATTGCCATGCGCTTTACGTGGGGCTACCTTTGGAAACTACAACTAATCCAGAATGCGGCAGCTAGACTGGTGACTGGGAGCGGCCGCTGAGACCATATAACAGCGGTCCTGAAAGACCTTCATTGACTCCCAGGTCGTTTCTGAGCACAATTCAAAGTGTTGGTGCTGACCTTGAAAGCCCTAAATGCCCTCAGTCCAGTAGACCTGAAGGAGCGTCTCCACCCCCATCGTTCGGCCTGAACACTGAGTCCAGCTCCGAGGGCCTTACAGGGAACCAGACAGAGGGCCTTCTTGGTGGTGGCACCCGCCCTGTGGAAAGCCCTCCCTTCAGATATCAAAGAAATAAACAACTATCTGACGTTTAGAAGACATCTGAAGGCAGCCCTTTTTAGGGAAGTTTTGAATGACTGATGTTTTAATGTATTTTTAATCTTTTGTTGGAAGCCGCCCAGAGTGGCTGGGGAAACCCAGCCAGATAGGCGGGGTATAAATAATAAATTATTATTATTATTACTACTACTACTACTCTTAATCTCAGGACTGTGGGTTGCAGGGGGTGGGATTCTATAATTTTATGATCCCAGAGGATCTCGGTCAGTCATGAAGGAAGAGAGAGGGCTGCCAGGGGCTACTAGGAAGGATGAGATGAAGAGGATTAGACCCATTCATGGAGGAGAGGGCAAGGGATGGCTCCTAGCCACCACAGCTCTGCTCTGCTCTGCCTCCATGGTCTGAATCATAGAATCCTAGAGTTGGAAGAGACCACAAGGGCCATCCAGTCCAACCCCCTGCCAAGCAGGAAACACCATCAAAGCATTCTTGACATATGCCTGTCAAGCCTCTGCTTAAAGACCTCCAAGGAAGGAGACTCCACCACACTCCTTGGTAGCAAATTCCACTGCCGAACAGCTCTTACTGTCAGGAAGTTCTTCCTCATGTTTAGGTGGAGTCTGAGGCAGTGATGCTTCTGAATCCCAGTCGCTGGAAACCACAGGAGGGAAGAGGGCTGCTCTTGTGTTCGAATCCTGCTTGTGGGTTTTCCATTGGGGCATCATCTGGTCAGCCACTGTGAGAACAGGATGCTGGACTAGGTGGGCCATTGCCAGGGCCGGATTGAGGTTTGCTGAGGCCCTCAGCTCCTGGAGATAATGGGGCCCTTTCTATGTCCAGCTGTCCTTGGTCAACAACAAATTGCTGCTCTTTTTTGTGTTGAATAGATGCTATGTGGTAATTCAGGGACCTAATAGGTATCTAAAGCCATCCGCACATAACACAAGATGTATTTTATCAAAGGGGGGAGAATTGCTGCTCAGATCCTGGCCGGCCCCTGGGAGAGCAGGACACTGGACTGGATGGCGGCAGGGCTCTACTGATTTGTAGAGTTGGAAGGGTTCCCGAGGGTCATCTAGTCCAACCCCCTAGTATGCAGTTTCTCCTCAACCACAGCTGAAGCATCCCTGACAAATGGCTACCCAACCTCTGCTTCAAAACCTTCCCCCTTCCGTGGGCCACTGTCAAACCGAAAGTTATTCCTGATGTTTAGACGGAACTTAGATTCAGGTGTTGGTCTGACGCAGTCGAAATAAAATAAAAAATTGTCCAATAGCACCTTACAAGACCAACTAAGTTTGTTCTGGGTATAAGCTTTCGTGTGCATGCACACTTCTTCAGGTATAAGGAATCTTAGATCCAGAACAAACTTAGTTGGTCTGTAAGGTGCTACTGGACAATTTTTAAATTTGCTTAGACGGAACTTACTTTCTTCTCGTTGGAATCCTTTGGTCCGGGTCTCGCCCCCTGGGGGAGCGGGGAACAAGCTCGGGCCATCTTCGACGGAGCGGCCCTTCGGGGCTCTCCCGCCCCCTCTTCTCCGGGCTGGACGGGTCTTGTTCGCGGGCTTCTCTGGCCAGAAGATCCGCGGCTCCTTCGGCCGGATCCGACAGGGACCCTCCGGCGCCCGGCTGCCCCGTCGAGCATTGCCTGCTGCCCCCTCGTGGCCAGAGCGGGAACTGCACGCGGCCGCTCCTTCGCCCGGCACAGGAGGGGTTAACGAGGGCGGGGCGGGAGGCGCCCTTTCTTCCCTCCCTCTTTTTTTAAAATAATTTTTATTATTTTTTCATTAATAACACTCGAATTAAGAACATATCAAATCTTGCCACATCATAATACAAATAACAAAGCCAATTATACATTCCGAATTATATAATTTAAAAAGATTTCCATGTTCTGGCTGCTCAGCAAAAAATCTTTCTCCCTCCCTCTCGACCTGACGGGCAGCAGCCTGCCTTCCCGGCCGCCAACTACAACTCCCGGCGTGCCCCGCGCGCTCCCCTCGGCGTGACGCCAGCAGCCGTTGCCGCGGCGACAGGCCCCGCCCCCGGCCAACCCGGAAGTGGGCGAGGCAGCTCCAAGATGGCGTCTCCTCCTCAGGGGGGCCCGATGGCGATTGCGATGCGGCTCCGCAACCAGCTCCAGGCCGTCTACAAGATGGACCCGCTCCGCAACGAGGTGAGGCTCCGGCGGGGCCGGGAGGCGAGGAAGCGGGGGCCGCGCGGGGCGTCGAGGGCCGGGGCGCATGCGCAGCAGGGGAGCCGTGGCAGCGTGCGCAGAGGGGGCGGTGGAACGCTCAGGGGCGGGGCTAAGGAGGCTTCTGACCTCCTGATTGGTCGGGGGCGCCGGCTGGAGTTCTGGGGTTGGGCTAGATGACCCTGGGGGTCCCTTCCCTGTTAAAGGCGCAGGAGCTGCACTCCTCAGTCCTGCCTGCTCCCCTGTGTGGGGTCATAGAATCCTAGCATGGTAGAGTTGGGAGGGGCTCCCAAGGGACATCTAGTCCAGCCCCCTGCAGTCCAGGCCACCTGCCACCACAAAGCGGGTGGGGTGCATTTCTGAGGACGTTGGCCTAACCCAGTGCCAAATTTATGTAGAAGATGTACCTTGGGGCCCCCCCCAAAAAAAACATCTAAAGGAAAAAACTGGATGTACATTTCCAAAATATAAGATAAAAAATAAATAAAATAAAACCTACAGACAGCAACAGTCCTATGGTGGAAGTCATGGGCCCCGCCTGCTAGCCTGCTCCCTAAAATATCCCTGGTTTGCTCCTTTCTATATAGAGGGTGCCGACATTCTGCATGGACTGGTTGCAGGGCAACATGTGTAAATGGCTTGAGAGACCTATGAGGTCCATCAATGACCATCTCGCATATATTAAATGTGCTCTGGTCCATGGGGTCACAAAGAGTCAGACACGACTAAACGACTAAACAAATCTGTTGTTGTTTAGTCGTTTAGTCGTGTCCGACTCTTTGTGACCCCATGGACCATAGCATGCCAGGCACTCCTGTCTTGCACTGCCTCCCGCAGTTTGGTCAGACTCATGTTCGTAGCTTCGAGAACACTGTCCAACCATCTCGTCCTCTGTCGTCCCCTTCTCCTAGTGCCCTCAATCTTTCCCAACATCAGGGTCTTTTCCAAGGATTCTTCTCTTCTCATGAGGTGGCCAAAGTCTTGGAGCCTCAGCTTCACGATCTGTCCTTCCAGTGAGCACTCAGGGCTGATTTCCTTAAGAATGGATAGGTTTGATCTTCTTGCAGTCCATGGGACTCTCAAGAGTCTCCTCCAGCACCATAATTCAAAAGCATCAATTCTTCGGCGATCAGCCTTCTTGATGGTCCAGCTCTCACTTCCATACATCACTACTGGGAAAACCATAGCTTTAACTATACGGACCTTTGTCGGCAAGGTGATGTCTCTGCTTTTTAAGATGCTGTCTAGGTTTGTCATTGCTTTTCTCCCAAGAAGCAGGCGTCTTTTAATTTCGTGACTGCTGTCACCATCTGCAGTGATCAAGGAGCCCAAGAAAGTAAAATCTCTCACTGCCTCAGATCTATTCCAATCTATTCAACACAAAAAGCAGCGACCATTTGTTGTTGACCAAGGACAGCTGGACATATAAAGGGCCCCATGACCTTCAGGAGCTGAGGGCCTCTTCAAACCCACCCAAAGCATGCCACCTTCCTTGCCACCTCCAAGTGTGGCATGATGGGTTGGATGCCGTAAAAAGAGTCTCATGGCAGATTCGCCACAGGCAGTTTTGCTTCCGACAGATGTTTCATTTTGTTTCCGATTTGTAAATGCCACCTTCCCCACCTCCCCACAAGGAACTCCATTTTACCACAACGACCCTGTGAGTTTTTTGGTTGAGTGGGGACTCGAACCAGGGTCTCCCAATTCCCAGTCCAACACTTAACCGTTGCACTGCCCTGGCATCATTTCAGGTGCCGCAAGACTTTGTCCTGAGAAGAGCAAGTTGTTATTGGCCCCATTTCTCAGGCAGGCAAACTGAGGCCAAGGAGGAAGGAGACTCACCTCAGGCCATTTCCTGGCCAAAGGGCAGCTCTTGATTTCAGAGCCACACCCTTTGTGCCGGCTGGGAGGAAGCTGTGGCCTCCAGGTGTTGCAGAACTACAGCTTCAAGCAAGCCTAGCCAAGGGCCAGAAAGGATGGTAGTTGTAGTTTGTTGAGCCAGGCGCCCCCCGGAGGAAGAACTGGGGGGTTGGAGCCTCGCGTGGCAAAGGCAGGCAAACTGCTCACCTGTCAGCAGGCAGGTCCAGACTTTGGCATCCCTCCCTCTCTCGTAAGACAGAGGAAGAAAGTCCTCCTGTGCTCAGCGCATAGCTAAACTGTGGAACTCACTGCCACAGGAGGCAGTCATGCCCACCAACGTTGAGGGGAGAGGGCTGCTCTTATGCTCGGAACCTGCTTGCTGTTTTCCCTTTGGACATCCTGCCTGATGTGGGGATGGTTTAAATGGGCATAAGGGCACAGGAACAGACGTCCTGGGAACGGCATCAGTTCACCCCAATATTCAGAGGAGATGCGGAAAACCAAGGCCCAGGAATGCTGGCCCAGGAATGGAGGCGGGACACAATCCGCAGGGGGAAAGGGGTGTTCACGGAGCACGTCTTCATTTGGGGAGGCTTGTTCTGTGGCGGGGGGGGGGGGGTCTAAAGCGCAGAGGGAGCTTTGACCAAGACTAGAAAAAGGGGCCGTGGCAGAGCCGGGTTTTGAACTCGGTCCTTTTAGATTTGGACTTGTGCGTAGGGACAAGGGTGTGGGTCCAGCTGCCCCTCCAGCAGGCCAGTGGGGGGGGGCTGGGGCCTGTCTTTCAAACAGGGGGCTAAGGATTTGGCCAGTGGGCACTGGGCTGGCAGTGGAGGGGGAATTCTATGGGGAGAGAGAGATGGTAGAGGAGCAGCTCTCTTGGCCGGCTGGGAGGGAGGGGCTGAGCAGTCTCCCCCCCCCAATCTGTGTAATCCAGGGGTCAGTAAACTTCTTCAGCAGGGGGCCAGTCCACTGTCCCCCATACCTTGTCGGGGGCTGGACTATATATATTTTTTGGGGGGGGAGAACCAATTCCTATGCCCCACAAATAACCCAGCGATGCATTTTAAATAAAAGGACGCATTCTGCTCATGTAAAACACACTGACCGTCCCCGGGCCAGATTGAGAAGGCGATTGGGCCGGATCAGGCCCCTGGGCCTGAGTTTGCCCCCCCCCATGGTCTAATAATCCACCTGCCTGTCCCCAGGAGGAGGTGAGGGTGAAGATGAAGGAGCTGAACGAGCACATTGTCTGCTTCCTTTGCGCCGGGTACTTCATCGATGCCACCACCATCACCGAATGCCTGCATACCTGTGAGTAGCGCCAGGAAAAAAGGGGGGGTCAGGCCAACTATCCTGGGGAGGGGGGGGAGAGATGCTCCTGACCAAAGAGAGGTGTGTGAAACTACAGAAGGAGCAGCCTTTTGCAGATGAGGGCCACCTTCCCTTGGAGGAGATCTGCCAGGAGTAGGGGGACCAGAGTTGGGGGGGGGGAGCAGTGCAGGTGGAGGCTGTTGCTCAGAGGTTAAGATCGCCCCACGCCAAACTCTTCCTCTCTCACATGGAAACCGCAAAAGGGGTGCTCCCCCTCCCTGCCTGGAGGGAAATGTTGGAAAGCAGAGATTGGGGGGGGCGTGTCTGATATGGGGGGATATCGGACCCCCCAACCTTCTGGTTAACAGCCATCTGAGGGCGAGACCTGTGGTTCCCAAAGTAGGTGGTAGCATCCCTGGGTGCGGGGGGGGGGAGGGCCCTAAGAGATGAGGAGGCAACTGGGGGGGGGGTGCTGGGAGTTTAAATAACCATCAGGCTTTGAAATGCTGGTATCCCTGGTCCACACCTTCATCCCTTTCATTGAATTGATCTAAAGAGCTTCAGCTAGTTTTTGAAGAAATGCTCAAGTAATGGTAACTGTTTTGGGTTTTCTGGTGTTAATCTTCCTGGGTGGGTCTTGCAAACTGCAGTTTTGGAAAACATTTTCCATAGGGTAGGGGGGGGCACCTGTGGAACCAAGGGGGAGGGGCAGGGCCGTAGCTAGGGTGCTAAAAGTATGTCCATAAATATAAATATTGATTCTTATTGCCCCATAAGAAATGTTTTTATAGAGGGTGAATTGAATGGGTGGAAGGGGGGGGTTGGAGGAGAGACGGAAAGAAGAGCTCATTTGTCTGTGGCTGGGGGGGGGGGCGCAATCTGGACGCTTCTGCCAGGGGCGCAAGATCCCCTGGCTACGGCTCTGGGGTAAGGTAAAGGTAAAGGGACCCCTGACCATTAGATCCAGTCGTGACCGACTCTGGGGTTGCACGCTCATCTCTCGCATTATTGGCCGAGGGAGCCGGCGTATAGCTTCCAGGTCATGTGGCCAGCATGACAAAGCCGCTTCTGACGAACCAGAGCAGCGCACGGAAACGCCGTTTACCTTCCCGCTGTAGCGGTTCCTATTTATCTACTTGCATTTTGACGTGCTTTCGAACTGCTAGGTGGGCAGGAGCTGGGACCAAGCAATGGGAGCTCACCCTGTCACAGGGATTCGAACCGCCGACCTTCTGATCAGCAAGCCCTAGGCTCAGGGGTTTAACACACAGCGCCACCTGGGTCCCTCACATAAATAGTAAAATAATATTATTAAGGAATAAAAAGGTAAAGGGACCCCTGACCATTAGGTCCAGTCGTGACCGACTCTGGGGTTACGCGCTCATCTCTCGCATTATTGGCCGAGGGAGCCGGCGTATAGCTTCCAGGTCATGTGGCCAGCATGACAAAGCCGCTTCTGGCAAACCAGAGCAGCACATGGAAACGCCGTTTACCTTCCTGATGTAGCGGTATCTATTTATCTACTTGCTCTGGGAGGGGACCCCAAAAAGCCTGGGAACCTCTGAAGCTTAAAGATCCAGCCAGTTTTCTCTCCTGTGGCCGAGAGGGAAAGGGGCTCGGAGCGTTGCCCTGGCGGGACCCCCTCCCAGTCCAGCTCAGGAAGCCTCATGGCGCCCCCCTCCCTCCCTCCCTCTCTCTCAGTCTGCAAGAGCTGCATCGTGAAGTACCTTCAGACCAGCAAGTATTGCCCCATGTGCAGCACCAAGATCCACGAGACGCAGCCGCTGCTCAACCTCAAGCTGGACCGGGTCATGCAGGACATTGTCTACAAGCTGGTGCCTGGCCTGCAGGAGAGTAAGTGCAGGGAGGGAGCACGGAGAGTCCTTCGGCCTCCTCTGCGCCCCACCCCCCAACAGAGCGGTTGTCAGGGCAGCCTCTGAGGCAAGGGGGGGGGCATTGCCTGCCGCCTTGGGGGCCACAAACATCTGCTTGCAGGGGGGCTCCCCCAAACTCAGCCTTCCAGCTCCATCCAGGCAGGAGCCCCCGGGAGGAAAGGGACGAGCCCCCCCCCATCCATCCTTCTCCTTCCCTGGGTCCCCCCTTTTGGAGGGTCGGTGCAAGCTGGCCGGGATTTGCCCCATGACTCCAGCGACGACCGACTCTCTTCCACAGGCGAGGAGAAGAGGATCCGAGAATTCTACCAATCCCGCGGCCTGGAGCGCGTCACCCAACCCAGCAATGAAGGTGGGGGTGCTTTCTTTTTGAGCCTGAATTGGGGTGGGGGGGCAGGAAGAGGAGGGCTGGCTTGCCAGGCCTCCTCCACGGAAAGGGAGGAGAGAGCCGGCGGTCCTGACTGTTTCCTCGTCCCCCCCCCCAGACTCGGCCTCTGACCGCGTGGGCTTGCCCTACACCGCCTTTGACCACTCGCGGGCCCATTATTACCGCTTTGACGAGCACGTCTTGCTGTGCCTGGAAAAACAGAGGTGAGGATGGCGGGGGTGGGGGTGGCGATGGACGCCGGGGGGGGGGAGTGCGGTCAGGCGGGTGGCCTCTTGCAGGCAGACCTGGAGCAGGTTCCAGTCCTCGCCCGGCCCTGTCTCCAGAGGTGCAGCTGCTGGGGGGCCAGAACTGTGCCTTTGCACCTCCAGGCGGCCTCTGTGGGGCAGCGGCAGGAGGGGGTCTCAGGCACACAGCCAGGGCCAGATGGACACAGAAGCTCAACAAGCCATAGCTTAGGGCCCCACTCTCTTGGGGCCCCCAAAAAAATCAAAGAAAAAAAAACCTGGATGTACATTTCCAAAATAGAAGATAAAAAAACAAATAAAATAAAAGCTACATACAGCGACAGTGTTTTGTGTTCTGTAGGCTCCTATGATGTAAGTCATGGGCCCTGCCTGCTAGCCTGCTCCCTAAAATATAAAAAATCTTTTTAAGTTAGGGCTTAATAAGTATTTCACTGTTAATATACTTCTTCATTGTATTTCAGTTCAACCATTACTTGGATAAAATACATATTTTGTGATGTGCAAATGGCTTGAGATACCTCTTAGGTCCATCAATTACCATATAGCATCTATTCAACACAAAAAACAGTGGCAATTTGTCGTTGACCAAGGACAGCTGGACATAGAAAGGGCCCCATTCCCTTCAGGAGCTGAGGGCCACATCCAACCTAAATCTGGCCCTGGACATAGCACCAGGCTGGCTTGCAGGGTCCCAGGGAAACTCGAGGCAGCAGGATTTTTTGGGGGGGGGGCAGTGAAAGTTTGCCTTCCCTGTAGCACGTGGCTTGACTCGCTTGCTTGAGTAACCCAGAGTTGCCGACTCCACAGGCCCCTCGGTGGCTGGGGGCGGGGGCTCTGTTGGCGTCCCTTGAAGCTGAAGCGGCCAGCAGGGCAGCCGTCCAGTGAGCCTCCTGGCCGGGGGGCATGTGCCCCCCAGCCCTGCCCTAACCCTAACCCCCCAACCCTGCCTGGTCTTCAGCTCAAGCCTCTTCTTGCTGCTGGGGGGGGCGCTTTCCCACTGGGTGGGGTTGCAAAAGATGGGCGGTGCTTCTTCCCAGCTCCTGGCTCCTTGTGCCCCTCAAGAAGCAGAGAGGTGAGCCCCCAGCGCCCCACAGATGGCCTGCCACCGGTGGGGGGCTCTTCCCTCTCCCTCCTCCAGGCCAGGCTGCGGTGCCCCAGCGTAGCACTAGGGGGCGCTCTGGGGCTTTGGCCACAACGAAGGCAAGGAGCCGCCGGCCTTTCTGAGAAGGGGGCGCAGAGCAAGAGCTGGGCCTCTGGGGAAATGGCAGGGTCTCTTCTCCAGCCGGGGGGGGGGGGCGCCCAGGAAAGGAGGGCGGGGAGGGGGAGGGGGAGGAAGGGATCTTGTGGGTCCCCCAGTCCTCTGCACATCCCCTTGGGGGGCAGAGAGCAAGGCTCTAATTCCCTTTCTTTCTCTCTTTCTTTCTTTCTTTCTTTCTTTCTTTCTTTCTTTCTTTCTTTCTTTCTTGCAGTTCTGGGAAAGAGAAGAACAAGCACATCCTGCAGGTGAGGAGGCCGGGGCGTTGGGGGGGGCTCTCGCTGCGGCATGGGGGGGGCCCGGGCCTGGAGAAGAGCCCCCTCTGACCTCCGCCCCCCCCCCCCCCGGCTCACTCCAGCGCTCCCTTCTCCCCCTCAGCCAGGGCCCGTCTTTTGCCTATGCGCTGCCGGGGTGCAAAGATCCGCCCAGTGCCCCCAAATTTAATTTAACTGCCCCCAGATTTTCTAGGGGGGGGAGCAAACTCAAAGTTGTTGACTTTTGCGGGGGAGGGAAATCGCTCACCTGTAACAACGACGCAGCGGAAATGACTGCAGAGTAACAGAGCGACGGGGGGGGGGGTGGCTTTTGCTCCATTGCTTTTCACTGCTGCCGATCGAGATACAGTATAATAATAATAATAATAATAATAATAATAATAATAATAATTTATTATTTACACCCCGCCCATCTGGCCGGGTTCCCCCAGCCACTCTGGGTGGCTTCCAACAAAATATTAAAATACAGAAATCAGTATACAGTAGGTATACATTTGGCGCCCCCAGAATACATTTGATGCCCCCACAATTCGGCGCCCAGGTGCAACGCACCCCTTTGTATCCCCGGGTAAAGACGGCCCTGCCCTCAGCCCCCCCCCCCCGACCCTACAATGAGAGGCTGGCGGCTGATGGCCAGAGGGTGGAGGGTTGTAGGGTTCTCCCTCCTCTTGGCACCGTCTCTGCCATCCCTTGAGACAGAGACCGGGGGGGGGGGGATCTGTGTGAGAGAAAACGCCCCAGGGGTGGAGGGAGGGGGCTGCCCCTGTCCTTTCCAGCTGCCTCTCCCTTCACCCCCATTTCCATTTTCCTTCCTTCCCTCCCCCAGCACAAGTACATTCGCTGCTCGGTACGGGCCCAGATCCGCCACCTCCGCCGGGTTCTGTGCTGCCGGTTAGAGCTGGCGCTCCAACACGTGAGTAAGGTCCCTGCCTGGAAAGGGTTGGGGAGGGGGGTTGCCAGCCTGACTCCTGGGGGCTGCAAAGACCACCTGTAAAGACATTTGTTGCTGATTCTGGGCAGCTGCTACGACGCCTGCTAACATTTTAATAGACTTACAGCGGTCTTTTAAATAAATCTATAAATCTTTCCCATTCCTGCTCAAAAAATTTCTCATCCTGATCTCATGGTCTTTGTAGTCATCTTTGCCATTTCGGCATAGTCCCTCCTCTGAATTACCCATTCTTCTTTTGTTGGTATCATCTCCTGTTTCCAATTCTGGTTCGGCATCTCCTCCTCCTCCTCCTCCTCCTCCTCCTCCTCCTCCTCCTCCTCCTCCTCCTCCTCCTCCTCCTCCTTCTTCTTCTTCTTCTTCTTCTTCTTCTTCTTCTTCTTCTTTTCTTTGGTGATCACTCGTAGCTGAGTAAGATTGTCTTCCATAAACACGGTTTTAACAATGGGTCCCTAAGTGACTGTGGAGGCCATTTCTGGATCCACACGTCCTTCCACAGTGGGGACCTTGGTTTCCAGGCGGGAGTTGATCACGGTGTGGATTTGCCAAGCGTGCCTTCCTCTTAGCTCGTTTCTCCCTTGTGTACTGAGTTCGAGTGTCTTCAAAGCCCAGGACACCTTTGGCAAAGGCTGTTCTCCAACTGGAGCGCTCGCAGGCCAGTGTTTCCCAGTTGTCAGTGTTTATACTACATTTTTTTAGATTTGCCTTGAGACAGTCTTTAAACCTCTTATGTTGACCACCAGAATTACGCTTTCCAGAGTGGTTAGAATCATAGAATCATAGAGTTGGAAGAGACCACAAGGGCCATCCAGTCCAACCCCCTGCCAAGCAGGAAACACCATCAAAGCATTCTTGACATATGTCTGTCAAGCCTCTGCTTAAAGACCTCCAAATAAGGAGACTCCACCACACTCCTTGGCAGCAAATTCCACTGCCGAACAGCTCTTACTGTCAGGAAGTTCTTCCTAATGTTCCTAAAGTTGCTTCAGAAGATGATCATCAGGCATCCGCACAACATGACCAGTCCAACGAAGTTGATGTTGAAGAATCATTGCTTCAACACTGGTGATCTTTGCTTCTTCCAGTACACTGATATTAGTTTGCCTGTGTTCCCAAGTGATATCCTTGTGGCTGTTGTCACATACATAAATAACTTTTTTAGGTCCCTAGGTCCCTAGCCAGTGTGGTGTAGTGGTTAAGAGTGGTAGACTCGTAATCTGGGGAACCAGGTTCGCGTCTCCGCTCCTCCACATGTAGCTGCTGGGTGACCTTGGGCTAGTCACACTTCTTTGAAGTCTCTCAGCCCCACTCACCTCACAGGGTGCCTGTTGTGGGGAGGAAGGGAAAGGAGAATGTTAGCCGCTTTGAGACTCCTTCGGGTAGTGATAAAGCGGGATATCAAATCCATCCTCTTCTCCTCCTCTTCTTCTTCCCTCCCCTGTTAATCCAAGTAAAAAGGCCTCTGGTTTTTTTGGGGGAAAGGTATCTTAAAGCTCCTTTTCAATTCATGATATATCATTTCCCAGAAGTCTTTTACTTTTCTACAGGACCACCAAAAATGGTCAACTCTCTTCTTCCTTGAAAGACAGTTATGGGGCTAAAGGTTCAGGAACCCCCTAAGCGATGTGGGGTGTAACCCCCTTGCATTCCCCTCCCCAAACACCGAGGGATTGCTCTCTGTGGCTGTTAGGAAGGAGCAGCCGGGGGGGGGGGGAATACGTGGCAGGGGGTTGAGCTGGATGACCCTTGGGACCCCTTTCACCTCTGGAACACCAAGATTCTAAAATCAGCATTGTCTGCTCTCTGCAAAAGGACACAGCAGAAGGTGGCTGGGGGGTGGCTCTCTTGATTTTGTGTTGGGCCACCCCCCATGGCAGCTGTTTTGTGACTGCCCCCCCCACCAGCACCCTCTCAAAATCTGAAATGCGTCCACTGGTCGAAAAAGGTTGGCAGTGGGTGGGGTGGGCAAGTGGTCTCCCTGCGAGGAAACAGGAGGGCGAGGCCCTCGCTCAGGTGCGGAGAGGCAGCCTGGGGTCCACCTGGCAGGTGCTGACGGGACTCACTCCGCCCCCTTCCAGGTGCAGATCCTGTTCAACAACGAGGTGCTCCCCGACCACATGACCCTGAAGCAGCTCTGGCTTTCTCGCTGGTTTGGCAAGGTATGTGGGGCCTTGGGCATGGGTGTGGGGTGGGGGTGGGGTGGGGTGACCTCCCCTCTCCCCTGAAAATCAGAGACACTCACCCTCCCTCCCCTCTCTTCCCTTTGCAGCCGGCGCCTCTGCTGCTCAACTACAGTGTGAAGGAGAAGAGGAGGTAGGGGGGCCGTCGGACGGGCTGCAGCCCCAGCATTGACCCCCCCACCTGCCGCTACCCCCCCCCGCCTGCCCTCCCTCACGCCTTTTAACTTAAGCCCCGCCTTCTCTTCAATACGAGTCTATTTTTTGGAATAAAAGAGCTGAAAAACCGCACGCCCCTTTGGTCCCTCCCGCCAGCGTCTCCTGGGAGAGCAGGAAGAGTAATAGTCTCATGTTGGCCTCATCTGCCCCCCATCCCACCCCAAAGAGTGGGAACTGGGAGGGAGGGAGGGAGGGTCTCCCAGCGCCACTCCGAGAAGTGGCAGTTCTCAGATCGACCAGCGGGTGGCAGCGACGCTCCCGTTTTCAGCCTTTGGAGGGGGGGGCTTGAGGTTGGAATCCCCCGCAGGGAGGAGGGAGACCAGCCCAGCCCAGCCCAGCCCCCTCCCCATTCCTGTGCAGTGATTTAATGCTCCGCCAGCTCAGGCACGTTTACCAAGTGGCAGTTGCTGGGCTGGCTGGGGAGATTAATCTCCGTCAGCCCCCAGCCCACCCCCTTTCCTCTCCACCCCCCCCCCTTTGGGTGTCAGAATTCCAATGAGGAGTGATGGGCAAATAATGACCCCCATTCCAGCCCCCCCCCCTTCTCCCTCCACCAGAGATAATGGGCGATAAGGCAGTCATGAGCTCTTGATTGCTTGGGGAGGGGGGGAGAGGCGGGCGCCCCCCCTGGCTCGCAGCCAATTAGGAGCTGTTGTTGCGGCCAATGGGGGTGGCCATCTGGGCAGCTGTCAGAAAATGGGAGGGGGGAGGGGGCGTGTAGCAAGACCCCCCCCCCCCGCCTGGAGTCCTTGGGATTCCTCCTTTCTGGGGAGGGGGCCGCCCCGCCTGCCCTCTTTGATTCCTGGAAACGTAACAGGTGCCCCTGCGCTCTGCCCACAGCTGGAGCCGGCCCTCGAAGCGGGGGGGGGGGTCCTCTATCCCTTCCCTCCTTGCCAACTCCATCACCGATTCCTCTTGGCCCTGCAGAGTTCTGGGAGATGTCTTCCTCCGGGGCAAGCCTTTCCCCGTTCCTTTATTCATTGCATTCCTATCCCAGCCTTTCCTCCCAGGAGCTCAACGCTCCTCTTTTAATCATAGAATCATAGAATCATAGAGTTGGAAGAGACCACGAGGGCCATCCAGTCCAACCCCCTGCCAAGCAGGAAACACCATCAAAGCATTCCTGACAGATGGCTGTCAAGCCTCTGCTTAAAGACCTCCAAAGAAGGAGACTCCACCACACTCCTTGGCAGCAAATTCCACTGCCGAACAGCTCTTACTGTCAGGAAGTTCTTCCTAATGTTTAGGTGGAATTTTCTTTCTTGTAGTTTGAATCCGTTGCTCCGTGTCCGCTTCTCTGGAGCAGCAGAAAACAACCTTTCTCCCTCCTCTATATGACATCCTTTTATATATTTGAACATGGCTATCATATCACCCCTTAACCTTCTCTTCTCCAGGCTAAACATGCCCAGCTCCCTAAGCCGTTCCTCATAAGGCATCGTTTCCAGGCCTTTGACCATTTTGGTTGCCCTCTTCTGGACACGTTCCAGCTAGTCAGTATCCTTCTTGAACTGTGGTGCCCAGAACTGGACACAATACTCCAGGTGAGGTCTGACCACAGCGATCCTGCGAGGGAGGCCAGGCCCAGGCCAAGGCAGCAGAGACTGGCCCCCAAGGTCACACACCCAGTGAGCTTGGTGGCTGAGTGAGAATTTGAACCCTGCTCCCTTCCGGGTCCTGGCCCAGCACAAACCGCTCTGCCACACTGAGCGGGAGTCCTTTTCCAGTTCGGTTGGGAAGAGAAAGATTGGAGGAAGAGGAAGGACAAGGTCTCCGGGGTTCAGGCTCCAGCCTTCAGCGCCTGCCTTGGCCATCGCCCTTGAATCGGGGCCTGTCTTACGGACAGTGGCAGAGCCCACCCTCTCCTGGGGGCTCCCCTTCCCTTCTCAGGGTGGGATGTTGGATTGCGCAGTCCTGGGTGGGTGGGGGGTTCCTGCAGACGGGGTGGTTCTCCTCCTCCAGCCTCGAATTTGGGAGCCTTCGGGATCTAAGGTCCATGCAGCTCTTGGACTCTAGAATTGAAAGGGGCGGCAGATCAGAACTGGTCCCTCTCCCCTCCTGTGCTTTCTGGCACCTGCTGTGCAGAAGCATCGCAGATGGAGAGCAGAGCCATCGGGCCCTGTCCTACATCAAGGTGTTTCATCTTCTTCTAAAGCCTCCTGTGGGAGGGAGTTCCGTAGGTCAACTGCTTCAGGTGGCCAATTCCTTTATTCAGGAGGCCTTCATCACGTGGAGCCAAGACCTGCCAGCTTGCAGCCCCCTGCCCATGCCTTCTCTACTGGCTCACTTGTGATTCCTGCATTTCTGGGGGTTGGACTAGATGGCCCACGGGGTCCCTTCCCACTCTACAGTCCTGTGATTCTGTGGCACTGGGGTCTCAGCAGATGAGACCCCCTTTGGCTTCAGTGGCTGCTGCCTTTTTCTGCCCCACGTGTTTCCTGGGGGGTCATAGAATCATAGAGTTGGAAGAGACCACAAGGGCCATCCAGTCCAACCCCCTGCCAAGCAGGAAACACCATCAAAGCATTCTTGACATATGCCTGTCAAGCCTCTGCTTAAAGACCTCCAAAGAAGGAGACTCCACCCCACTCCTTGGCAGCAAATTCCACTGCCGAACTGGGTCGCCCAGTTCCTTCACCCTGTTCTCAAGGGCATTTTTAGCCTGCCATCCTCTTTGTTGATTTAGTGTCGGGTCAGCTCAGGTTGCCCAGAGCGCCACACAGCCCGCACTCGCTGCCTTTCCCTGTGCTGAGACAAGCAACTCTCATTTCTGAAGCCCCAGAGCCTCTGTGGAGGTATCCCCATGGCCAATTTATTGCGTACCCATAAATATCTTCCTTCACGATGCCATTGCAAGGTTTTCCCTTTTCCTGTGGGTCCCACCTGGCGTTGGTCCTTGCCAAGCTCCACTCCACCACACTCTGCCCAGCCCAGCAAAATGTAGATACCTCTGGATGTTTGGCAGCCCATTCCAAGTTGGCGTCACCTGCAGATTTCGTGTGGCCCTTCTCTGCTGTCGCCTGAAGGTGCAGGACGGCCTCTGGATCCGGCCTTGACCTTGCAAAACCCTTCGGCGGGCCTCTCTCCCTTTTGGACAGCTTAGCAGGTTTAACTGAATAAACCCTTAGCAGCCCATCGAGAGAGGAGGCCCGGACTCGGATCCAAATGGCTGCCCTCCGGTTCTGGGCTCCCCTTTGCGAACCAAACATGCAGGGGTGGCGTCTCCCGAGTAGCGCTTGGCTTGTGCTGTGGGCCTGATCCAGTCTGGCGTCTGCAGGGGACGCTAGGAGAAGCAGGCCACCGCCTTGAGAAGACAAGGACGAAGGAGGTCTTGCGTTCGAGTTTGCTCCTCTGAAAGTTCCTTGGTTCTCCTCAAGCTCAATGCCACCAGCTTGCTCTCCTACATTTGGGGAGGGGGGCAGTTCCACTCCCCCCCCCAGACCCACCGAGAACTGTAGAGTTCACCTTCTCCAAGCTAAACCTGGCCCTTTCTTCTGGAGTTCTGCCTTTGCCACCCTCTCCTCCCGTCTCTCTCCTCGCCTTGGCTTTGCCTCACTGTTTCCTCCCCAAGTGAAATGATTTACAGGGCACTGGCTGGTAGTTAACCCTCCTCTTGCCCTGCGCTTAACCCCTGAGTGAGGGCTGCTGCTGCTGACCCTGAGCCCCCGCCCCAAACGCCCCAGCCCTGCGGGGAGGGAGGGGGGGAGATCTGGTTACCCTGGGCTGGCCCTTCCCACCAAGCCCAGCTGTTGGCGATTTCTCACCCGTCTGGACGGCAGCGGCAGCAGCAGCGCTGGCAGCGGCAGGGAGATGGGCCAGGGTCACGCTGCCCCCCCCCACTCCTGTTTGGAAGACCCGGGCCTTGCTAAGTACGTGGTGAAACGCAGGTCGGAGGGTCAGGGATCAAAACCATCAGGCTGCAGGACCGTGGGCCAGCGCTAAGTACTCGCAAGGATGGGCTCGGCTGTCCCTTGCTAATCCCCAAGATTAAAAATTAGCTGGCACTGAGAGAACTTGAAAGGGGATGCTGCTGCCTCATTGCGCCCATTTTACAGACATTGTGAAACATCCGCTCCAAAAAAGAAAAACACTCCGGACATGAAGCCTTTGGGCCAGCCCTGGGGGGGTTGTCTGCCCTTGAGCGGCTTCCAGAGTTTCTCTTGGCCCACCCCCATTGTTCACACCAGCTATTGGGGTGTTCCCCATCGGAGTGGAGAAACTAAGAACATCAGAAGTGCCTGGTGGCTGGATCAGGCCCATGGCCCATCTAGTCCAGCCTCCTTTTCTTACAGCAGGCAACCCAATGCCCCCAAAGGGAAGCCCAGAAGCTGAGCCAGGACAAGCAACCAGCAGTCTCTCCTCCTGGGGTTTCCAGCCACCGGTCGGTATCCAGTAGCCTTGCTGCCTCTGACTGTGGAGACAGAGCAGAGCCATCCTGGCTAAATACCTTAATTTAGAATCTCCTCCATGACTTTGTCCAGTTCTCTTTTAAAGCTGTCCAACTAGGTGGCAGGGAGTTCCAAATGTTAGCTTCCGCTGCACCCATTTCCTTGATGAAGTGGAGAGCAAAGAAGGGGAGGGATGGAGGTGGGGAAGAGGTCCTCTTCCCACAGCCCCTCCAAGAGTCCAGAAACCTAGACAGAGACCCCCCACCCCACCCTGGATCTGGAAGGGGATGCCCAGCTGACATTAAGGAAGCAAGAAGCAGCTTCCCCTGAGAATGCCTCCAGCTTATTTAAAATGGTCGGAGGGACCCTGGAAGCCCAGCTTGAATTTTGACACACCCACCCTTTGCTCCTTGTTGCCATTGCTTTTATTGCTGCGGTGAGGGAAATGCACTCTGCACACGCCCAGGAGTCCCCCCCCCCCCGCTTTTCATTCCCAGCACGGTTGAGAATTCTTTCCTAAGACCTTTTACTCTCCAGGAAAAAAGCAGCTTTTATGGAACATGACTAATGGAAGGAGGGACTGTGGGGTGACGAGAGGCGTGGAAGTGGGGGGGGGACAGCTCTTTGATATGGCCCCCCTCCCTGGTCATGCTCTGGGCACTGTTAATGGCCGCAGGCTCCAAACTACAGGGATGGGGGAAACCTGAGCCCCCTCCCCTCCCCCTCCCCTGCAAGCAGTTAATGGGGGTGAGGGGAGGGGGAGCTCATGTTCCTCTGAGTTGCAGGAAAGTGGGTTGGGCTGACAGTGAGGAAGAGGCCCCCCCCGGGACTGTCTGCGACACACACACACACACACACACACACACACACACACACAGTGTTAGTGTCTGGTCTAACCACCCACCAGACCTGCAGCTTCTGCCCGGAGCACCAGGCACCTAGACAAGACTCGGTTCGCACTGCAGGCAGCCAGTGGGAGGCTGGAACTCTGGAACTCACTGCCACAAGAAGGCTGGGAGTGTGCAAGTGCCCCAGTTGCTCGGGGCCAGAGCGCCAGAGGCTCTGCGCACATATGCCCCTTAGGCTCCTTCCCCAGCCGCAGCTGCCTGGAGCTGTCCCTTAGATCCGTTCAGGCATGTCAAACTTGCGGCCCTCCAGATGTTTTGGACTACAATTCCCATCTTCCCCAACCACTGGTCCTGCTAGCTAGGGATCATGGGAGTTGTAGGCCAAAACATCTGGAGGGCCGCATGTTTGACATGCCTGCGCTAGATCTATCCAATTATTGCCCGGTCTCGAATCTCCCGCACTTGGGTAAGATAATTGAAAGAGTGGTTGCCGAACAGCTTGGTAGGTTTCTGGATGAAACATCGGCTTGAGATCCATTCCAGTCCGGCTTTCGTCCCGGCTACGGGACGGAGACGGCACTGGTCGCCCTAACAGATGACCTCCGTAAACAGCTGGATCAAGGCGGGTCGGGGCTGCTGATTCTTCTAGACTTGTCAGCCGCCTTCGACATGGTCGATAATGAGCTTTTAGACCACCGCCTTGCCGACGTGGGGATTCAGGGTATAGTCCAACAATGGCTGCGTTCCTTCATCTCAGGTCGGGGACAGAGGGTGGCGCTAGGGAGGGGGTTGTCGCCGCGGCACTCCTTGGTGTGTGGAGTCCCGCAAGGTGCAATCCTTTCCCCGATGCTTTTTAATATCTTCATGCGCCCCCTTGCCCAGATTGTCCAGAGTTTGGGGCTGGGTTGCCATCAATATGCTGATGACACCCAGATTTATCTGTTGATGGATGGCCGTCCTGCCTCGGCGCCGGACACACTGACCAAGTGCTTGGAAGCTGTGGCTAGATGGCTACGTGGGGGTCAGCTGAAGCTAAATCCTTCAAAGACAGAGGTCCTCTGGCTGGGTCGGGATGACATGGGGCGGGGGGGCAACTTCCATCTTTCGCTGGGGGTCAATTAGTGTCAGCCCCTTCTGTCAAGAGCTTGGGTGTAACCTTGGGATGCCTCCCTTTCCATGGAGGCGCAGGTTGCAACCACAGCCAAGGTGGCATTTTTCCATCTCTGCCACATTAAGCAGTTGGTCCCCTACCTCTCTCAACCTGATCTGGCCACAGTGATCCATGCGATGGTCACCTCTAGGCTTGATTATTGTAACTCGCTCTACGCGGGGCTGCCCTTGAAACTGACCCAGAAACTTCAGCGGGTGCAGAATGCCGCGGCGAGGCTCCTTACGGGGTCCCGGCCGCGGGATCACATTCATCCAGTGCTTTACCAGCTGCACTGGCTCCCGGTGGAGTACAGGATCAGGTTTAAGGTGCTGGTTTTGACCTTTAAAGCCTTATGCGGCTTAGGACCCTCATGCCTACGGGACCGCCTCTCCCGGTATGCCCCACAGAGGACATTAAGGTCCACAAATAATAACATACTGGAGATCCCGAGTCACAAGGTGGCTAGGCTGGCCTCGACCAGGACCAGGGCCTTCTCAGTACTAGCCCCGACCTGGTGGAACGCTCTCTCTCAGGAGACTAGGGCCCAGCGGGAGTTGTCATCTTTTCGTAGGGCCTGCAAGACAGAGCTGTTCTGCTTGGCCTTTGACTGACTCAGTCTGACCCCAGTGTTACCCTCCCCTAAGGCTTTATCCTATAGATATTTAAATGCATTTGTAGATTCCTAATTTTAAAATGGAAGTGAGAGCTGGACCATAAAGAAGGCTGATCGCCGAAGAATTGATGCTTTTGAATTATGGTGCTGGAGGAGACTCTTGAGAGTCCCATGGACTGCAAGACGATCAAACCTATCCATTCTTAAGGAAATCAGCCCTGAGTGCTCCCTGGAAGGACAGATCGTGAAGCTGAGGCTCCAATACTTTGGCCACCTCATGAGAAGAGAAGACTCCCTGGAAAAGACCCTGGTGTTGGGAAAGATCACAAGGAGAAGGGGACGACAGAGGATGAGATGGTTGGACAGTGTTCTCGAAGCTACGAACATGAGTTTGACCAAACTGCGGGAGGCAGTGCAAGACAGGAGTGCCTGGCGTGCTCTGGTCCACGGGGTCACGAAGAGTCGGACACGACTAAACGACTAAACAACAACAAATTTTAAAATTGAATTTTAACATTTTATTTAATCTGCATTTTAATTGAATGGTTTTTTATGCTTGCTTTGATATTCTTGCTGTTAGCCGCCCTGAGCCCTGGGAGGGGCGGAGTAGAAATATTATTATTATTATTATTATTATTATTATTATTATTATTATTATTATTAAATGCACAAGGGGGCCGGCCTAGGATAACAGAATTGCAGAGTTTCCCAAGGCTTCTCTAGTTCAGCCCCTGCATCCTGGCAGGAGGCAGCTTCCTCTGTCCCAGCCAAGCGGGCTGTGAGGAGGGTTCGCCTCTGGAAGGGAAAGGGGGAGCAAGGAGCGCAGCCAGGACAGGCCCTCTGGGCATCCCTCAGAGCAGCAGAGGGTCCTCGACTCCCAGGTTCTAAGTACAATGGTCCCTTGCTTCTCAAACTTCATCCGTTCCGGAAGTCCGTTCCAAAACCAAAGCGTTCCAAAACCAAGGCACACTGCTTTCCCATAGAAAGGAATGCAAAATGGATTAATCCGTTGCAGACTTTTAAAAACAACCCCTAAAGCAGCAATTGAACATGAATTTGACTATCTAACGAGACCATTGATCCACAAAATGAAAGCAATAAAGAAGGTACTGCAGTCCCACAATCAATCAATCAATCAATCAGTGCTAATTCATTTGTGGTGGGTGGTGGGATGGGTGACGGGACCTTAGGAATGGAACAAGGATAATTACTGTTTTTGAATACTCTGTTTTTGCTTTTTAAATGAGTTTATGTTACCCTTATAATTATTTACATGGTATTCCTTATATTTTGAGTTATATTTTATAATTTATGATTTATGTATTTATGATTTCTGATCTTTACTTTATAATTTATGTATTTATGGTTTATAATTTCTTTAGTATGTAATTATTCTATTTTTTCTTTCTTTTTCTTTTTTCTGTATAAACCTTTGAAATGATAAATAAATATATTATTCTGAGGGGAAAAAGAAAGCAATAAAGAATGTACTGCAGTCCCACAATCAATCAATCAATCAATCAGTAGCTGAACTGGGTTCCACCCAGTCACAAAAACAAAAAAAGGAGAGCCACAAAAACGCAATATAGCAAAAAGAGACAGACCTCAGCGTAACACTCAAGACGAAGTGTAGCAGGCAAATTGGAAGCGTAACACTCAAAACAGCACGTTGGGCTTCCAAAAAAAGTTCGCAAACCGGAACACTTCCTTCCAGGTTTGCAGTGTTTGAGAACCAAGGGGCCACTGTACTTGATCTCATCATCTCTGGCTGGCTTTTTCTCCGGGGGGGGGGCAGCTTTCTGTCCCCTGCTTTGGGGCAGCTGCTGCCTTGGCTGTGTGCAGTCTGCTGCTGGCTGGAAACAGGGAAGAGGCTGCCCCCCCCCCGAACCCTCCCAGTGGACAGGTGTGGGGCAGCTGGCTCCTCCCAGGTGAGGCGGGAAAGGCTCTTTGCAGGTGCTCCTCTGGGCCCTTTTGCTGCCCTTCCTGCTTTGACGCCAATTCTGCCCCCCCCCTGCACTGCTCCCCTCTCCCCCCCCCCCCCAGAGCGCTGCTCCTGCCATATGGCTGTCAGACTGGGAATGAGCTGTCAGTTCAGGCGGAAGAGAGGCTCCCGCATAACAAGCTCACGGGAGACGAAGCTAATGAGAAAAATCCAAAGGCAATTTTGCAAGCGCTGGTGCCCGATTGGCATTAAGCGACTGCACAGCCAGATCCACTCCCATAGACACACAACACACACACACACACCCAGGGGAGGGGAAGCCTGTCAACTTGCCTGGCTGGGTCCCGGCCCAGGCATGGCTGGCTGCGCAGGGAGAGGGAACCAAGTCGAAGGGACCTCTCTGTGAGCCTCGGGGGGGGGGGGGGGTCCAGCGTCCACACTGGGCTAGCCAGGCAGGGTCCTAAGGCTCAAGATTCCTTACCTGTCAGTGCAACACAGAAAGGCCTTCTCCACACAGCGCAGAGTTAAACTGTGGAACTCCCTCCCACAGGAGGCAGCGATGGCCACCAAGCTAGACTGCTTGAAAAGAGGGTTTGGCAAATTCAGGGAGGAGGAGAGAGCTAGCAAAGGATGGCTCTGCCCAGGATGGCTCTTCCCTGCCTCCACCCCCAGAGGCTGCAATGCTTCTGAATACCAGTTGCACTTGTGTGCGAATCCTGCTGCTTCTTCTCATTGGGGCATCTGGCTGACCTTGGTGAGAACAGGATGCTGGCCTAGATAGGCCTAGATGGGCCATTGGCCTGATCCAGCAGCCACATTCAGCGGCATGGATGTTCTTAATGCAATCTGACCAGGCCCAGGCACCTGTGACCTCAGTCCTGGACACCTGGCAAAATCATAGAATCGTAGAGTTGGAAGAGACCACAAGGACCATCCAGTCCAACCCCCTGCCAAGCAGGAAACACCATCAAAGCATTCTTGACATATGCCTGTCAAGCCTCTGCTTAAAGACCTCCAAAGAAGGAGAGTCCACCACACTCCTTGGTAGCAAATTCCACTGCCGAACAGCTCTTACTGTCAGGAAGTTCTTCCTAATGTTTAGGTGGAATCTTCTTTCTTGAAGTTTGAATCCATTGCTCCGTGTCCGCTTCTCTGGAGCAGCAGAAAACAAACTTTCTCCCTCCTCTATATGACATCCTTTTATATATTTGAACATGGCTATCATATCCCCCCTTAACCTTCTCTTCTCCAGGCTAAACATACCCAGCTCCCTAAGCCGTTCCTCATAAGGCATCGTTTCCAGGCCTTTGTCCATTTTGGTTGCCCTCTTCTGGACACGTTCCAGCTTATCAGTATCCTCCTTGAACTGTGGTGCCCAGAACTGGACACAGTACTCCAGGTGAGGTCTGACCAGAGCACAGAATACAGTGGTACTATTACCTCCCTAGATCTAGATGCTATACTCCTATTGATGCAGCCCAGAATTGCATTGGCTTTTTTAGCTGCTGCATCACACTGCTGACTCATGGCAAGTTTGTGGTCTACCAAGACTCCCAGATCCTTTTCACATGTACTGCCCTCAAGTCAGGTGAGCAGTACATGTGAAAAGGATCTAGGAGTCTTGGCTGTCAGGCTGTTCCTGAGCATGTGCAGAATGCTGCTTCTTTAAGATGGAGTTACTACAGCCAGCCTTGTCTTAGGGCGGAGGTCCTGCTTGAGGGCTGCGTCAGCCGCAGCCGCGCCTTCAAGCCGCTGGCTCTCCATTTCCAGTGAGGGGGGCAGGGACGCCCCCCCTGCCCCGTCCGTGAGTCATTCCGTGGCACTTCCCACTTTCCCAGCCCTCTCAGGGGAGCCAGGCACTGCCAGGACGGGAAGCGCCAAGTGTTGGGCTTCCTGCCCGCTTCCAGGATGCCGCCAGTCACGAATGTTGGCACACCAGCCCCTGCCCATTGTTCCTGCAGAGAAGGCCTCAGGTGGCCTGGGGGTGGGGAATAGGGCAGTGCTGGCCCTGGGAGGGGGGCATGTCCTGCCTGGGCTCCAGCGTCCACAGCCCAGAGCAATGTGGGCTCTATCACAGAGAGAGAAGACACAGTGCGAAGTTACAGGGAGGGGGGCAGATGATGGAGCACACCAGGCATCAAATGCCACACTCACACTAGAACTCCTGGACATCCAGGGAAGGTGACCATCGGGAGATTCAGGACACAGGAAGGAAAGCCCTTCTTCATGTTGTTGTTGTTTGTTGTTTAGTCGTGTCCGACTCTTCGTGACCCCATGGACCAGGCACTCCTGTCTTGCACTGCCTCCCGCAGTTTGGTCAAACTCATGTTCGTAGCTTCGAGAACACTGTCCAACCATCTTGTCCTCTGTCATCCCCTTCTCCTTGTGCCCTCAATCTTTCCCAACATCAGAGTCTTTTCCAAGGATTCTTCTCTTCTCATGAGGTGGCCAAAGTACTGGAGCCTCAGCTTCACGATCTGTCCTTCCAGGGAGCACTCAGGGCTGATTTCCTTAAGAATGGATAGGTTTGATCTTCTTGCAGTCCATGGGACTCTCAAGAGTCTCCTCCAGCACCATAATTCAAAAGCATCAATTCTTCGGCGATCAGCCTTCTTTATGGTCCAGCTCTCACTTCCATACATTACTACGGGGAAAACCATAGCTTGAACTATACGGACCTTTGTCGGCAAGGTGATGTCTCTGCTTTTTAAGATGCTGTCTAGGTTTGTCATTGCTTTTCTCCCAAGAAGCAGGCGTCTTTGAATTTCGTGGCTGCTGTCACCATCTGCAGTGATCAAGGAGCCCAAGAAAGTAAAATCTCTCACTGCCTCCATTTCTTCCCCTTCTATTTGCCAGGAGGTGATGGGACCAGTGGCCATGATCTTGGTTTTTTTGATGTTGAGCTTCAGACCATATTTTGCGCTCTCCTCTTTCACCCTCATTAAAAGGTTCTTTAATTCCTCCTCGCTTTCTGCCATCAAGGTTGTGTCATCTGCATATCTGAGGTTGTTGATATTTCTTCCGGCAATCTTAATTCCGGCTTGGGATTCATGTAGTCCAGCCTTTCGCATGATGAATTCTGCATATAAGTTAAATAAGCAGGGAGACAATATACAACCTTGTCGTACTCCTTTCCCAATTTTGAACCAATCAGTTGTTCCATATCCAGTTCTAACTGTAGCTTCTTGTCCCACATAGAGATTTCTCAGGAGACAGATGAGGTGATCAGGCACTCCCATTTCTTTAAGAGCTTGCCATAGTTTGCTGTGGTCGACACAGTCAAAGGCTTTTGCATAGTCAATGAAGCAGAAGTAGACGTTTTTCTGGAACTCTCTAGCTTTCTCCATAATCCAGCGCATGTTTGCTATTTGGTCTCTGGTTCCTCTGCCCTTTCGAAATCCAGCTTGCACTTCTGGGAGTTCTCGGTCCACATGCTGCCTAAGCCTGCCTTGTAGAATTGTAAGCATAACCTTGCTAGCGTGTGAAATGAGCGCAATTGTGCGGTAGTTGGAGCATTCTTTGGCACTGCCCTTCTTTGGGATTGGGATGTAGACTGATCTTCTCCAATCCTCTTCATGTAATCTATGGAACTCATTTCTGCAGGAAGCAGTGACGGCCACTGACTTAGATGGCTTTAAAAGAGGGTTAGATGACATTCATAGGGGAGGAGAAGGCTCTGCCTGCACAGTCGGAGGCAGCGATGCTTCGGAATCCCAGAGCAGGAAAGCGCAGGAGCAGAGAGTTGCTCAGAGTGGCCACTGAGACCATATAACACCGGTCCTGAAAGACCTACATTGGCTCCCAGGAAGTGCAATTCAAAGTGTTGCTTCTGACCTTGAAAGCCCTAAACAGCCTCGGCCCAGTATACCTGAAGCAACGTCTCTACCCCCATCGTTCTGCCCGGACACAGAGGTGCAGCGGCGAGGGCCTTCTGGCGATTCGCCCCCTGCGAGAAGCAATGTTACCAGGAACCAGGCAGAGGGCCTTCTCGGTGGTGGCGCCTGCTCTGTGGAACGCCCTCCCATCAGATGTCAAGGGAAGTTTTTAATGTCTGATGTTTTATCGTGCTTTTAATATTCTGTTGGGAGCCTCCCAGAGTGGCTGGGGAAACCCAGCCAGATGGGCGGGGTATAAATAATAGTAATAATAGTAATAATAGTAATAACAACAACAACAACAACAACAACAACAACAACAACAACAACAAGTTATGGTTGTGGTTGTGCTTCCAGGTTTCCCAGAAGGAGCACCTGCTTGGCCTCTGTGAGAAAAGGATGCTGGGCTAGACTGGCCCCTTTTGGCCTGATCCAGCAGTGCCTTCTAAAGCTCTTATCTCTGTACTTTGAAGTTCAGAGACCCACACTACCATCTGCATGGGTGCATGTGGCCAAACCGCTGTTTGGGTGTCCCGCAGCAGCTGAGTTGCCACTTTCGCACATGGCAAGGACTTGCCAGCCAGGGAGGAGGAAGAGGAGGAGGAAGGCAGAAGAGGACAGAGGCTCCAGCCGGCCGCTTCCTCCCAGGGGCTGGGCTGCGAATCCTGCTGGAGGCAAGAGGCTAACTCAGCAGTTCCCTGGCCAACTCGTCTGGGCCTGGCTGGGCCAGAGGCGGAGAAGGAAGCAGAGATCTGGTGGAGGAAGAAGCCCCGTCTTCCGTCGTCGGAGCTATTCTTGGCAGGGAACGTCTGTCTGCATCCTTGCTGGCTCCTCTCCCACTTATGGGGAGGGAGTGGGGCGACTGAGGCAGAGGGGGCCCAACTGCTAGGACTCAGTGCAGCCCTCCTGCACACGTACACACACACACACACACACACACACACACACACACACCAGTTCCACAAGGGACTCAGATAATGCACCCCTTTCCTGGTACAGGGGGAATCAACATTTTGGGCCCTGGTGTACTATGGACACATGAGAAGAGCCTGCTGTCTTCTTCTTTGGCGATCCCTCGTAGCCGAGGAAGATGGTCTGCCATGAACACGGTCTTAACGATGAGTCTGTAAGTGACTGTGGAGGCCCATTCTGGATCCACACGTCCTTCCACAGTGGGGACATCGGTTTCCGGGCGGGAGTTGATCACGGTGTGGATTTGCCAAGCGTGCCTTCCTCTTAGCGCCTTTCTCCCTTGCGTCCTGAGTTCGAGTGTCTTCAAAGCCCACGACACCTTTGGTCAAGGCTGTTCTCCAACTGGAGCACTCGCAGGCCAGTGTTTCCCAGTTGTCAGTGTTTATACATTTTTAAAGATTTGCCTTGAACCTCTTTTGTTGACCACCAGCATTACACTTTCCGTTTTTAAGTTCAGAATAGAGTAGTTGCTTTGGAAGACGAGAATCAGGCATGACCACTAGTCCAACGAAGTTGATGTTGAAGAATCATTGCTTCAACACTGATCTTTGCTTCTTCCAGGACAATGGCATTATTTTGCCTGTCTTTGCCTGCAAAAAAATTCAGAGACACCGTTGATGAAATCTTTTCAGGAGTTGGAGATGGCATACTCCATCTACGTTTCACAAGCATATACTGTACCGTAGTAGGGCTGGTAGTACAACAGCCTTGTAAACAAGCATTTTGGGTTCCCTGCAAATATCCCAGTCCTCAAACACTCTGAACTTCAGTCGGGAGAAAGCCGCACTTGCAGAGCTCAGGCAATGCTGGATTTTGGCATCAGTGTCTGCCCTTGTGGAAAGATAACTGCCCAGGTAGGAGAAGTGATTGACATTTTCCAACGTTACTCCATTGAGTTGGATTTGTGGCACTTTATCTGCCCAATATTTTTCTTTACAGCATCGGACTTTCCTTTCACTTCCAGGCATATCCGCAACTGAGCGTCCTTTCGGCTTTGGCCCAGCCGCTTCATCAGCTCTGAATCTGCTTGTACTTGTCCTCCGCTCTTCCTCAGTAGCATGTTGGACGCCTTCCGACCTGAGGGGCTCATCTTCCAGCGTCATAACTTTTATATGCCTGTTGTCTTTGTCCATGGAGTTTTCTTGGCAGGGATACTGGAGTGGCTTGCCAGTTCCTTCTCCAGGTGGATCACGTTTAGTCAGAACTCTCCATAATGACCTGTCCATCTTGGGTGGCCCTGCATGGCATAGCTCATAGCTTCTCTGAGTTATTCAAGCCCCTTCGCCACGACAAGGCATTGATCCATGAAGGGGGAGCGGGGAGTGTGAATCACTGGAAGGACAGATCGTGAAGCTGAGGCTCCAATACTTTGGCCACCTCATGAGAAGAGAAGACTCCCTGGAAAAGACCCTGATGTTGGGAAAGATTGAGGGCACTAGGAGAAGGGGACGACAGAGGACGAGATGGTTGGACAGTGTTCTCGAAGCTACGAACATGAGTTTGACCGAACTGCGGGAGGCAGTGCAAGACAGGAGTGCCTGGCGTGCTATGGTCCATGGGGTCACGAAGAGTCGGACACGACTAAACGACTAAACAACAACATCTGCCCAATGGCTCATCTAGTCCAGCATCCTGTTCTCACAGTGGACAACCAGATGCCCCCATGGGAAAACCGCAAAGCAGGATTCGAACACAAGAGCAAAACTCCCCTCTTGTGACTTCCAGCAACTGGCATTCAGAAGCTTTGCTGCCTCTGACTGTGGAGGCAGAGCAGGGTCACAGGGGTCACAGGGGCAGAAGATCCCAATGGCGATCTTTATTCCCTGCTTGTTCCTGATGTAAATCTTCCCTCGCTCCGTTTTGTGGTTTGCCAAAAGGTCTTCCAGAAACCCAGGTATAGGAAGTAAAGGAAAGTGTTTCTCCTGCAATGGGGGTTCTGTCCCTGCCCGTTGACATGCCACCACCTGGGGGCTTCCCCATAGCCTGTGGATGGTCAACAGCCCCACTTTGCCCCCCATCCCAGTGGGCAGAGGCATTTCTGCCCAGTTCTCTAGGGGGCTGGAATTGTTGGCATGCTGGATGGAGGGTGCCAATGGCCTGGGGTAGGAAGCCTCCTGTCTGCCCCCCCCCCCGGCTCAGGAGCATCCTGACCTGGGGAGTGTGGGATGGAACACTGGGGCAGACAAGTCACAACAGTTCCTAGAGTGTCCACTAAGAGGAACTCACCTGGAGGGACACCTGACTAAGTTCAGTTCCTGTTCCTCCAGATATGCAGATGAGATGGATTAGCTGGCAGAGAAAAGCCCCTAGCCAGCAGCCATTCTCTCTCTTAGCCATTTCTCCTTCAATGGGAACACATCTCCAGAGAATCTACAGTTAGGATGGTTCTCCCTCTCAGCCTGTTGCCAAGAGAGAGACCAGATGGAGCCTCACTTTACTAAGAAGACTCCAGATGTATATATTTGTAACTTTTCTACGTAAGCCTGCCTTTCTGAGATTATGCTGTTAACTCAGGATGTCTTATTTTAATACCATTGTGTCGTGTATTTCTTTTAAGAGGGAAAAGGGGGATTTGCCAGGAAGTATAATCTTGAAGTATAATGTTGCAGAGGTTCTAACAAACCTAACGCTCACGCTTTGCTGCGCACAAAAGGGGAATGTCACTCTGCTGATATGGGAAGCTTGCTAACACAAGCTTGGATAGGATCTATCTAATAATATATCCTAATCCACATCCCTAACATTCCCACAGGGGGGCCCCATCCCTAGCTCTGCTTCCCCACCAAGTTGACTCCTCGGCCCTCGCTCAGGCGCCCCTTCAATCAATTCCCCCCTTTATTGCAGAGGCTCCTTCCTTCCCAGCCTGGGAGCTAATTGCCAAGGATGCCTTGGAAGCAGACTCATATCGTAACAATGAATAATTCACAGCACTCCTGTCAATCAGCGACAGGGGGAGGGGGCACACGTGGAGATCTCCTAGAAGGGGGAGGGAATAATTTTGCCTGGACAGGAATTGAGGGGGGGGCTGGCAATGAGGTACAGAGCCCCAAGCCCACTCCCAAGTTCCCTTCTTTTCCATCACTACTTGACTACTTCAGGGAGGGGCCACAGGGGCTGGGAAGGCCTGCAGCCACATGAGCTCCCCCCCTGGACACCCCCACAACCCCATAGCTCAGACTCAGCCTTGGGCCCTTCAGATGTTCAGAGAATCAAACTGGGGGGCATGGAAGGAAACAACTGGACCATGGGCATAGCAAGGATTTTTGTTGGGGAGGGAAGAACCTTAGTTAGCGATGTATTTTTATTGATTTGGCAGGGCAGCTGCCCCCCTCTGCCCACCCCCAGCTACGCCCATGGTTTGGCCTCAGTCTAGTGGAGTGGTTCCCAAAGTGGGTGGTGGGATTACCTGTGTCTTTGGGTGGGTGAGGGTCTTATAGGTAAATAACTGAAGCCATCTCAGCTCTATGGTTCTATGAAACAAAAAGGCCAAATAGATATTTATCTTCAATAAATAAATAGCATTCAAAGCCGCACACATATGAAAATAACAGCTGAAGTACATTTCTCCTACACAAAGAGCAAGAAAAGAGCAGGATTGAGCCATCAAGGAGGCAACATTGAGTTCCTGGATAGCTCGGTTGGTTGGAGCATGGTGCTGAGAATGCCAAGGTTGCAGAGTTGATCCCCGTATGAAACAAGTGCATCTTCCTGCCTTACAGGGGGTTGGTCTAGATGACCCCCAGGGTCCCTTCCAACTCTACAATTGTATGATTCTACGATTAAAAGCCACCAGCAAAAGCACCCACCCATCCTGGGGCCCAGAAGCCTCAGTGACCCTTGTGGGGAAGTATAACTTTGCCTGGCATAAAGAAAGAGGAAAGGCAGAAATTCGGTTCCTGCCAAAGCCCCATAGAGACTCACCCGCCCTGCTTCTAGGAAAGGCTGGGCTCCTTCTGGCGCTAAGCCCACAAGGAAACAGTCCCAACCCCAGAGGGCCTGAGCAGAAATGTTCGGGGAGCCGCCCTCTGGCCATGTGCAGAGCGCCTTTCGTCCGCGCGGGGAGCAGAGCAGGCCCGGCTGCAGCCTGCTCCTTGCAGCCATGTCTCCTGTCAGCCAGACTTTCCCAGTGCCAAGACTGGGACCAGCCCATCGCTCTCTGGCAGTTCATCCAAGCAGCGAGATGGATGGGAGGGAGATGGGATCGATCCACCGCCCTGGGGCATTGCTGGCTGGTGTGAATCGCAGCGTCCGCACCCACCCGCGTCCCTGCCATGCACGAGTCGCGTGGGCGATGGGCTGGTGTGTTTAGATGAACTTTTATTTTTAATTAACCTCTGCGTGTCGCGGCCCAGCAGACTTGTTGGGGTTAATGATATCTCTGACCCGCCGTACAGCCGGATCAATACGCTCCGTTCGGGGCTCCGCTCCCCGCCAGACGCGACGCCTCTGGAAAGGCAACGCTTCCCGCCGGCCCTGCTGTGCTGGCTCCTCTTGAGAGAGAGGAGGGGGAAACCTTTGTGGAAGCGGGTGGCAGAGCAAGCAGGCCTGCCGAGCCAGCCCTGGGCCCACCGGGATGGCTGACACAGGCCGGCAGCACACCTCCTGGGTTGCCGCAGTCTGGCCCTGTGGAAAGGAAGAGGTTGGGGTGTCACCGCTGAGGGGGGATAGAACCAGCACCCATCAAAAACTAGACACAGGCTCACTGCCCAGGTGTGGCCGTAACTAGCCTGGCACAACTTGAGAGATGCCCTTTCTCTCCTTGGTTCAGAGTCAAAGAACCACAGGAATTCGTCCAATGCAGGAATCTCAGCTAAGGCATCCCTGACGGATGGCCAGCCAAACTCTGCTTAATTAGAAACCTCTAACAAATGAAAGGTCCGTATAGTTAAAACTATGGTTTTCCCGGTAGTGATGTATGGAAGTGAGAGCTGGACCATAAAGAAGGCTGATCACCGAAGAATTGATGCTTTTGAATTATGGTGCTGGAGGAGACTCTTGAGAGTCCCATGGATTGCAAGAAGATCAAACCTATCCATTCTTAAGGAAATCAGCCCTGAGTGCTCACTGGAAGGACAGATCCTGAAGCTGAGGCTCCAAGACTTTGGCCACCTCATGAGAAGAGAAGACTCCCTGGAAAAGACCCTGATGTTGGGAAAGATTGAGGGCACTAGGAGAAGGGGACGACAGAGGATGAGATGGTTGGACAGTGTTCTCGAAGCTACGAACATGAGTTTGACCAAACTGCGGGAGGCAGTGGAAGACAGGAGTGCCTGGCGTCCATGGGGTCACGAAGAGTCGGACACGACTAAACGACTAAACAACAACAACAACAAATTAGTGTATTTTAATGTTTCAGTTGGAAGCCGCCCAGAGTGGCTGGGGAAACCCGGCCAGATGGGCGGGGTATAAATAATATATTATTATTATTATTATTATTATTATTATTATTATTATTATTATTATTACAACAACAAATGAGAGTTTGCCACCTTCCGAGGGAGCCTGTGTGGGAATGTTCAGGGTGGCAAGAGAGGATATATTGTTTATTAATATCCTTCCTAACCTGTGCTAGCAAGTTCCTTTACTTAGCAGAGTTTACATTCCCCTTCTAACATGCACAGCAGATAGCTGGTTGCAGGCTCGTGTGAGCCTCTCACTATTGTACAATTCAGGCTGTCTCAGATTAAATTGTACGTTCCTGGTAAGTTCCCTTGATTCCTTCTTAAAATAAGAAAGACACCACAGTCTTATTCATAAGCAATAAAAAGAAAGTTTACTTACATCATTCCACAGTTGGATCCCTGAAGGTAGACTTAGTTACAAATATGTACCGTACATGTGGATCTACCCCATATGGGGGAATAATCTGCTAGCTGAGAGCCAGCAGAGCAGTCCTAGCTAGAAGCTGGTCAAACGTAGAAGGAAGTCAAAAGAGAGAGGTGTGCTGCATGCCTTATCCTTTTGTTACCTGGACAGGTAAGGTCACGCCCACTTTCTATCACATGCAAAAGGAAGGATGCTCCAGCCAGGAGGAACAAGAAGTTTTGATTGGCTGGACCAAACATTTCCCCGCATGTCTTCTCTAGCATATCTGAAGAAGTGTGCATGCACACGAAAGCTCATACCTATGACAAACTTAGTTGGTCTCTAAGGTGCTACTGGAAGGAATTTATTATTTTTATTTTTATTTTTATTTTTATTTTTATTATTATTATTATTATTATTATTATTATTATTATTATTATTTTGTTTTGACTACATCAGACCAACACAGCTACCTACCTGTAACCATTACAAGGAATGTTCTACTTGACTGCCTCTCATGGATCACATCCCACAGTCTCTTGTGTCCGAAAGTTCTTCCTGAGCTTTATTCAGAATCTCCTTTCTTGTCCTTTGAATCCATCTGTTTGGGTCTTACCCTTTGGAGCTGCAGAAAACAAGCTGGCTCCATCTTCAATGTGGCAGCCTTGGATGGGGTCTCTCCTGCTGCTACCTCTCCCTTTTCTCTTCTCCAAGCTAAACACCCCCAGTTCCCTCAGCCTTTCCTCACAGTTCCAAACCCTTCATCATCATCCTCTGCGCACCTTGCAGACTTG